>NW_021632985.1:0-262748 GCF_004799145.2 Neltuma alba
TAAGGAAAATAACAAGTTTTGAAAAGCATTTCATATTAAGTTAAATTTTTGTATTAAAATGACATCATTTTCATATTTAGATGGAAAATTACAAGTGTAGTAAAGAAAACAACAAGTTTTGAAAAGCATTTCATATTAAATTAAGTTTTGTATAGTAAGACATAATAAGTTTTGAAAAGCAAGTTAAGTTTTGATTAGTAAGGAAAATAACAAGTTTTGAAAAGTATTTCATATTAAGTTTTTGTGTTTAAAATGACATCTTTTCCCATATCTGAATGGAAAATTACAAGTGTAGTAAGGAAAATAACAAGTTTTGAAAAGCATTTCATATAAGTTAGATTTTTGTATTAAAATGACATAATTTTCATATTTAAATGGAAAATTACAAGTGTAGTAAAGAAAACAAATTTTGAAAAGTATTTCATATTAAGTTAAGTCTTTGGACTAAATTGACATTTTTTCCACATTTGAATGGAATTACAATTGTAGTAAAGAAAATAATAAGTTTTGAAAAGCATTTTATATTAAGTCTAGTTTTAATTGCAAATGATATGATATCCACTTTTGTTAACCATTGACAGGTTAGTATGCCAAATAACAACCTTCAACTGCAATAACAACATAAACATAATAACAAGTTTTGTATACGAATTAGCAATAATTCATTAACAAATAACAATTTCCAACTGCAACTCCTAAGCATAATAATAACATATATATATGCATGGGAAGTAGCAAGAATCTATTAGTAAATAACTATTATTTCTACCATGTTAATTTAACCTGAAAATCAAATATTAAATATTAAAATATCTCATATGATAAAGAATTAAATATGACCAGATAAACATCTCATGAAGTTTAAATCTATTTGAGAACAACATGCCGAGAAAGCAACAAGTACAGAGGCCACATATATTTTTCGAACTCCTGGTTGCAAATTCTAGTATATAGTAGCAACATATTATTAGAGCAAACTATGCCAACTAACTAACAAACTAACTAATCAACAAAAAACGTATTAACTAGTCTCCATCCCCTTCAATTATTAACAGCTTCCCACATCAAAATCCCATTGTTAGTAGTCATTAATTTTCCCTTGGCTTATGCTATTTATTGCTCTTGTCTTTTAATCTTCTCCAAAGTTTGTTTGAACACCATGCCTCCTGCAATGAAAGAACAATTTTCAACAATTAGGATTGCCATGTGCTAAAAGATGTCAATAATCAAATCTACTTGAGCTTTAAAATTAACACAGAGTAGTTGTCTTTAATGTCAATCTTATTAGAAACAAACTTGATTCATCTTTAAAAGCCCCAAACCCATTCTCAGAAACTCGTTGATTCTTTTTAACAACAAGACTCCTCCATTGATAACTTCTCATTTTGAAGAGAAGCTTTGGCAGCCGATATATTAAAACAATTATAATTCATCTAAAATGTAACAAGAAAAAAAAAGATGCAAGCTAGAATAAAAATAGTCCCGTGGGATGCATCATAAATGGAGGAGTTTCTTGAGGGGTATAGAGAACGGAATGAATAATCACCAATAGGAGCCTATGATTTAGTTTTTTGTATTCTTGGCCTCAAGTTTTGATTAATTATACAATTATAAAGTAAATAAAATTACCCGATTGGACCGCTTGACTCACCTATCTCTAGCTCATTGCCTCTCCTTATAATACCCATGGTGCTCAAGGTTGAAGCTTCAGGAAGGAGATGAGAAGGAGGAAGAGATGGAGAGGAAGAGAAGGAAAGAGGGAGGAATAGACAGAATAAAGAGAAAAAAAGGATGGGGTTATTTTGGTCTTCTTCTCCAACATTTTGTAATTATAATTTAAAGCCCGGTCTCTTTAAACAATTATGTTAATTTAGGAACCCATTTTACAATTTCATACATTCAAAGGACTTTATTTGAATTTTCCTTAAATATTATGCTAATTAAATTATAGTGCTATTTTAATTAAAAAGATAATACTATTATTGTTCATTAATATAAGAGTTAGTTGACTAATTTAAGTAAATTAAAAAAATTTGTTAAATTAATTATTTGTGATAAACAGGTGTTATCTTTCCTACAATACCATTACTAATCATATATATTAGCTACGACTATCATTTTGTAAACTTATAATATGTGCAATTAGTACAAAGACTACATTAAGAAATTGAAAAAACATAAAAGATAATATGAATTAGAATTTTATATTTAATATTAAATTAAATATTAACTAGTTTTTTATATTAATCATTAGTGGTGGTGGTATTACAACGTTGCAAGTAATTAGGCAGAGCACGAGCAACTCTTTGTTCTTGCTCAAATGCTTTCGGGCTGCTCTCTCCTGACTTTATAATTGGGTTTTTTACAACAACGTAGCTGAAGGTTTGACTTTTAACCTCTATGATATTACTCCCTCCTTTGATGTAAAAACTAGTCAAAATTTTAATTTAATTCCAAATATAATTTTTAATTTATTGTATTTCTATATTTATTTATTTTGTCCTCAAATAATTTTATAATGATTATACGTTATGGAGTTTCATAAAAGAATAGTTTTAAATATATGATTGATGATTGATAGGGTATTTTAAGAAAAACAATATCTATTCATTGTAACTAGTTAATTTAACTAATTTTTTTAATATCTGTGAATTAAGTTTCTAACTTTTATATCAAAAATTAGAGTTAGCAAATCAAATGTCATTGAAAAGATATATTTTCTATACTCTATTAGTTTTTAGGAAAAATCAACAAATTCACAAGTATGCAAAAATTTTATTATTGGCCCGTTTGGTGCATGGGATCGTTGGGAATAAAATGAAATGTATTGATTGAGGGTATAATGTAATGATAATTACAAATTATAATAGTTTAGAATACCAATGTAATGATGATTACAAATTATAATAGTTTAGAATACTAGTGTTATTAGTATTAAAAAAATATTTTAAGATATTAGATAGATCACAAATTAATTTAATCTCAATAATTATTACTTTAACCTTGAAATTTGTGGCTCTGTTTTTTCAAACTCATGCTATTGAAATTTGTGGCTATTTAACAATTTTTTTCCTCCATGAACTTTCAAACTCATGCATTGTACTACTTTTACCTAAGATTTATTTAGAATAGTTTGTAAGTAATTTTTTAATCATAATTATGAAATTCAAAATAAATATGTAATAAGAGTTTTGTTTCAATTTATATAAAACAAACTTAAATAAATATTTCAAGCATAATGATACATAATATCGAAATAATATTGTTGCCAATTTTCATTTTATCCAAAAGAACGGTGGGATGCGCGTAAAGTAACATAGAGAAGTCCCCTGATGATTACCCTATCAACCATAATTTTTAAAAGTATTTTTCAGAAATCCCTCTTTTGTGGTGAACCAATCATCCGCAAATCACCCTTGCTGAATAAACGTGTTTCCTTTAAAAGTCGGGAAAGTAGGCTGTCGTGTGGGCCATGATTCAATTGACCGCAAAAGGACCAAAATAATATAAATAATACGACTATGGGAATTAAATATTAATAATTTGTCTTGTCAATAAATGTGAAAACATGGAAAGTTGGGAGCAGAAGCTTTCTAAAAATTTAAGAAATAACTTTCCGAGTAAAAATTGAAAATGTGTATTTTTCAAATATTTTATAACTTTTTTTTTCAATCCAACGTGGCCACAAAACCCTAATCCTGTGGGTGTTCTTTCATAATATTAAAGACTATTATACTATTATGTTTATCTAAAAAATAATTTTAATTTTTCAAAATAAACTCTTGAACAAACAAGTTATATGTATTTATGTTTTTTGAAAATGATATATGTTGTGTTTGATTACCACTTTTGAAAAGCTAAAAGTAATTACTTTCCCTAAACTAAACCAATGTTTGGATATATTAAAATATTTTTCAAAAATCCACTTTGCATAAATTAACATAGAATAAAATGAACTTCTAACAATACCAAAAAAAAAATTTAGATAACTTATTCAGGAATTTTGTAAATTGGCATCCAATTTGTAGGTTTTTGAATTTCAAATGGTATATTTATGTTATTTTTCCTAAATTATAAATAATTATTATTTAATTTTAAAAATGGAAATCTCCGAATTGGGAAACTCTGGCATGTGATCATATATCCCTCCAACGCGGCCACACAGACCAAAAGCAAAATCAAGTCTCTGGCATTAGTCTCCCTCCGACTCTCTCCCTCGCTCTCTCTCTCTCTCTCGTTTCTCCATAAGAACGGTGACTGACTCTGTGAAGAAGGAGGAAGAAGAAGAAGAAGAACTGGGAAGAGATGGAAGAGAGTCTCCTAGCAAAAGACAGAGAGGAGAAAGCAGAGAGGCCACTCACATGGGTCAGTTGGAGTCAAGAAGTGAAGAGAATCGGTTACATAGCAGGACCAGTCATTCCTGTTCTCTCTTCCCAATTCTTTCTTCAGATTATTTCAATCATGATGGCTGGTCACCTCGATGAGCTCTCTCTCTCCGGCACCGCCTTAGCCGTCTCCATTGCCAGCGTCACCGGTTTCAGTTTCCTCGTACGCTTTTTTTTTTGCCTCGTTTACCTTCTCATTGTTTCTATTCTTTTATCTTCGCTTCGATTTATCTTCCGGTTTCATTTCTGTTTCATTCTTCAATTCATCTTCGATTTATCTTCGTTTCGTATTTTTGTTCGTTTTGTGCTCTCTCATTTTGGTGGGTCCGCGTCGAACTTTCAACCATGGTGGGCGCTTGCGAATTGACCATTTGTCGTTTCATTCTCTTCTTGTGCGAAAACCTGTATGGTTCAATATTGTTCGTTGGATTTTCTTACAATCTTATCTGCTCCTGCACGTTGCGCATAAATTATGTTGATTGTTTGGCCTTATTTCCTTGTGATGATCATTTTTTCTCATCTACCCAAAAATTTATGTGAACACAAAGTTTTGAAGTGGCTGACGTAATTAATTATAGTATATACCAAACTTAGAATAATTGCTGACAAATATTGTGCGACTTCAGTCCGAAGATCGTGGAAATGATTATGTGCACACTCACAGTGATAACAAGGATTTGGAATTAAAACATAAAATCAAACTTCATATATATAATTTATCAAAAATCTCATTGCAGGACAATCTCCAAAATACTAAGCTCTCTAAGGCCGGCTCTTCACATAATGAAAAATAGAATGCTTGTGATTTTGTTTATTTTGCTAATGAATTCTTTTTCCCCTCGCATGCAAGTTTGTTCAAGAAAAACATTACTTTCCTCCCCATATGCATTAATGAGTCTTTCTTTAAATTGAGATTACTACCATTTCTTACCTGGTTGGAATTTGCTTTTAACTGATTCATTGATCACTGAACATGCCAAACAGGTGGGAATGGCGAGTGGGCTAGAAACTCTGTGTGGGCAAGCTTATGGAGCTAAGCAGTATAAAAAACTAGGAATGCTAACATACACTGCCACATTTTCTCTCATACTAGTTTGTGTTCCACTATCTCTCGGTTGGATCTACATGGAAAAGATCCTAGTTTTCATAGGTCAAGATCCCCTGATTTCACATGAAGCAGGCAGGTTCACAACCTGGCTTGTTCCTTCACTTTTTGGATCTGCATTTCTGCAACCTCTAATCAGATATTACCAGATGCAAAGCTTGGTTCTTCCCATGCTTATAAGCTCTTGTACCACTCTTATACTCTATATTCCTCTTTGTTGGGCTTTGGTGTTCAAGTCTGGGCTTAACAGTGTTGGAGCAGCAGTGGCAATTAGTATTTGGATATGGGTAAATGTGATTGTTCTCGCATTATACATGAAATTCTCTTCTACTTGTGCAAAGACAAGAGCTCCTATTTCCATGGAGCTTTTCAGAGGAACTGGGGAGTTCTTGAGATTTGCTGTTCCTTCAGCAGTTATGATGTGGTAAGTTTATCTTTTCTTTTCTTTTTTTTCCTTTTCATGGACTTATTTTTCTAGATTGTATATGTTCTATCCTCATATTGATTTTTGTTTTCAGCCTAGAATGGTGGTCATTTGAGTTGCTGATTTTGCTGTCTGGGCTATTACCAAATCCACAGCTTGAAACTTCAGTTCTATCTGTATGGTATGTTTCAGAACCTGAGACTAAATTATCTGCAATTTTCTTTTGCGACCAACTTTATCTCGTGACATTGCTTCAAAAAGATCAATGTTGTGACTGTTCTAATTTTGTAATCCTCCTTTTGCAGTCTCAACACCCTCTCTACAATCTATACCATTCCTTATGGAATTGGAGCTGCAGCAAGGTTATAAAACAACAGACTCATCCTTAAGTCTGTATATTATATATATAAACTAATATTATGTGTCTCATATTCTTGTTCATGATTACAGTACAAGGATTTCAAATGAATTAGGAGCTGGCAATCCAAATACTGCGCGAATGGCTGTGCTGGCATCAATGTCGGTAGCAGTGTTAGAGACAACAGTCATAAGTGCAACACTCTTTTTCTGTCGTCGTCTTTTTGGTTATATTTTCAGCAACGAGAAGGAAGTTGTTGATTATGTGACTGTCATGGCTCCTCTGGTTTGTGTCTCTGTTATATTAGACGGCTTACAAGGTGTTCTCACAGGTATATAAATCTTCTAGTTTTAATAAGTAAATTACATAAAAGAAAACTAGAACTGTCCCCCCCCCCCCCCTTTCTTTTTTGTTTTTGAATTTGTTTTTTTGGAATAGGCATTGCTAGAGGATGTGGATGGCAACACATTGGGGCTTATATCAATCTTGGAGCCTACTATCTTTGTGGCATTCCGCTGGCTGTTACGTTGAGTTTCTGGGTAAAGCTGAGAGGAAAAGGCCTTTGGATTGGCCTTCAATTTGGCTGTTTTGTGCAGACTGTTCTTCTTTCAATCATTACATGCCGTATAAATTGGAAACAACAGGTAAGCACACTGAATTTTGTCGTTTGAAAGATTCAAACTTTAAGGAATGAGATTTAGCTAGATCTATATATGTTAGGTGTGCTCTAAAGTACCTTAGTGGTCTGAATATTGAATCACACTATTATTCACAAATAATGAGCAGAGTTCAATCGTTTAACCAGTCTAGATTATGTAGTCTCAGGTGACTGTTTGGGGGGAAAAAACTCAGGAGCCTGATTAAAAATTAGTGAAATTATACGAACTTGATAAAAAGAGGAAAAAAAATATAGAGACATGATTAAAAATCAGGTAAAACTATAAAAATCTGATTAAAAAAAACTATAGGGACATTTAGATTAAACTGTAAGAACTTGCTGAATAATTTTTAATTTTTAATTTTTATTTTTGACTGTGATATTGTGAATGTGCAGGCCATCAATGCAAGGAGGAGGCTTTTTGAAGAAAAGTTTGCAGTGGAAAACGGACTTGTATGAGCAGTCAACTTTTCCTCCCCCCCCCCCCCAATGTAAATTGCTGTTGCAGGTTAATATGTTTGGTGACAATGAAACATTAGCTGGACAGGCATTTTAATATCACTCGTAACGGAATCTTGTAGAAACTAGTTACTGTCAAAGCACTTTTGATTTTTTGTTATTTGACTTACCATTGTTGTAATTTTACTTGGTTGTATTTTAACTGCATGCTTGTTACTATGATGACAACAACATGATATGACAATCTAAAAATGTTGGTGTTTTGTTTATAGGCAGAACAATATTAACATTTTGTATTTATTAATTCTAAATGGTAATAATATAAATCTATTTAATGTTCTTAAGTTAATAAGAAACCCAATTACAAAATTATTATTTTGCTTACCATTCTTGTCGTTTGGCAGAAAAATGTGAAAATAATAGCAACTTTTCATTAAACTTAATTTCCATATTATATAGTCAAATGACAAGTGTGTTAAGCAAAATAACAAGTATATCATTGGGTTTCTTATAAAATTGAGTTTTATAAAAAAGTTGTCATTATTCCCATGTTTTACTGCCAAAAGATAAGAGCAGTAAGCCAAATGAGAAGAGTGGTAAGCGAAATAACAATTCTGTAATTGAGTTTCTATGGAGTTAAATTTCATGAAAAGTTATCATTATTCATATATTTCACTACCAAACGATAAGAATGGTAAGCGAAATAACAATAATATGATTGGTTTTCTCATAAAATTAAACTTCATGAAAAGTTGTCATTATTTACACATTTCACTATTTAATGACAAGAGTGGTAAGCCAAATAATAAGTTTGGTAAGCAAAATAACAACTATGTGACTGGACTTCTAATGAAATTAAGTTTCATGAAAGGTTGTCATTATTTTACATTTCATTGCCAAATGACGAGCGGCAAGTTAAATGACAAGAGTAGTAAACAAAATAACAATTCTATAATTGGGTTTCTCATGAAATTAAATTTCATGAAAAGTTGTCATTATTTTCACATTTCACTACCAAATGACAAGAGTGGTAAGCTAAATAACAAATTTAAGTAAAATTATAAGTTTGTGACTAGCTTTCTCATTAAATTCAAAATATTAAATAGATCTATATTGTTACTATTTAGAACTGATAAATACAAAATATTAACCTTGTTCTGCGCATAAATAAAAGACCAATGTTTCCAGATCGTCATGTCATGTTGCTACCATCTTAGTAACAAGTCTATAGTTACAATTACTAAGCAAAATTACAACAATGAAAAGCAAAATAACAAAAAACCATAGGTACTTTGACCGTAACTAGTTTTTATAAGATTCAGTGATAAATGCATCTCAAACTAACCACAACCTCCTGAAAAGAAAAGTAATGGGAAAATGGGCATGGCATATGGGTTGCATGGAGATATAACTACAAGGGAATGTCTTGCTAGGCAACTTCTTCAATTTCAACCTTTAAAGTCTTGTTGTCAAGTTTATATGCTTCAGATGAAAAGTTTAGATGAGACTACAAATGCAAGAGAGATGGTAGAGTTGTATAGTTACCCAGAGCCATGCACACCATAGGAATGAGCTTAAATTAACCTAACTAAACCCTTCACTCTTTGGTAATAAACCACTGAAGCAAATAGATCAAGCCACCAAAGCCGTCGCTATAATACAACCATCATATTTGTACTAATCACAAGCTTGGAGAAGATGCGGTGTGATGGATAATTATCATAGAACTAGAGGAAAGAGAAGGATGAAGAGAGGGAGAGGAAGAGAAAAAGGAAAGGGAAGGAAATGGGGGAGAGTAAGAAAGAGAAACAAGAAGGGCATTTTGGTCTTTTTACCATCATTTCATATTTGCAATTTAAGACTTAGTCTCATGAGACAATTAGTTTTATTCAAGAACCCATTTCACAATTTCATATATTCAAGGGATGTTATTTGCGATTTTCCCAGAGGTTAAAATATTAAATACGCAAAAGGCAAATGAAAAGATGGGTAGGGGCACAAAGAGAAAGAAAGAAAGAAAAAGACGTCCAAAATCTGCATTTCCCCTTCAACTTTGGGATCCTGACCTTTAAAAAGGCACGGGCACGCTAAACGGACCACCAAAGACGCCTAAATGAAAAAAATGAAAATCACATGCATCTGGGCCGTCCAAACCACTTATTTATTTGGCATGTTCCCTGAAAAAAAATTTAAGTCAACAAAAAGCAGTAAATTATACTCCTCTTATCTTAATATAAGATCCATTTAATTATTTTAATTAAATTAAAAAGATTAGTTAAGTTAGGTAATAATAATAAATATGGAATATTTTTTTCAAAATACTCTTCGTTAAAACTTAAAAAAATCTGACATCTATCTATTAATATATAAAAGTAGAGTACAAGGCAGGAGAAGTTGACAGCACGACACCTAGCATTGTCTATGGGTAGATAACTGTTCTTTTTTTTTAAAAAAAAACAAAAAATCCCACCTTTTTTAACTATTTTTTCATGGCAGTTTTTTAAATATATTTCAATAATTGGCAGTTTTTAAATTGGTTATGAGGATATTGGGGTATATATGATCATGGCAGTTTTTTATTATATATTTAAATATCTTTAAATGCAATTTTCTACAAGAAATCCCTAATAAAATCATATAATTGTTTTTTTATTAATTATTAATAAACCAAAAATAAATCCAGAAACGTATGGGTAGCTAAATTTTTTTTTAAACAAAAAAATCCCACCTTTTTTAACTATTTTTTCGTGGCAGTTTTTTAAATATATTTTGATAATTGGTAGTTTTTAAATTGATTATGAGGATATTGAGGTATATATGATCGTGACAGTTTTTTATTATATATTTAAATATCTTTAAATGCAATTTTCTACAAGAAATCCCTAATAAAATCATATAATTGTTTCTTTTATTAATTATTAATAAACCAAAAATAAATCCAGAAACATGTGGGTATAATCACAAAATCCGGATTTTGCGTGGCAGTTTTTATTATTATATATTTAAATGCAATCTTCTAAAAGAAATCCCTAATAAAATCATATAATTGTATCCTTTATTATTATTAATTATTAATAGACCAAAAATACTAGTAAGCCACACCCTTAGAGTGTGGGCATCAGCACGCTTTGTTAAGTTTCATTTGACAGCATGTTTCTATAACCCACGTTCGTGATGTGGTCTCGTGTACAGATCATGTCCATGTTGTATGATGCTTGCCTTGACGGTTATTTCATGTAGTATCTGCTCATAAAAGCGTGAGCACGATTCCAATGTTCCTTCATGTTCTTCTCCCATAGTTGATAGTGTCAGTCTAGATTTTGTGATTATAGGTGTTATGGCTCCCATTTTTTATGCAATTCATTCCCTTAATCCTAATGGGCAAAATTGGTGGATTAGAGTTCGTGTAGTTCGTCTGTGGACCATGTCTGGCTGTTATTCCATGAAGAACTCTCCTCCATTGAGATGCTCCTTCGAGATGAGGATGTGAGTAATGCTTTAGTATCATTCTCTTTCCCAACATGTGGTATAAATTAATGCTTCCCGTGTGTGCAATGTGATAACATACATGCTTAGGTTAAGAGTCCCTTCATTACTCGTCACCTGGATAACTTCACAGAAGGAAAGCTTTGTGTTATTTCCTACTTCATGGTTACATCGAATTACGGGTCGTATAGGACAACTGATCACCAATACCGGATGAACTTCATGTATTCCACGACAATCTGTCCCCTTCCGGAAGATGATCGTATTTATCAGTTTGGATTTGCCTTCTATTCGCTCGCTTATATCTTATCAAATCAGTTTGATGATCACTACTTGACTGGTTTGTGTTGTGTTGATGTTTGTCTTATTCTGATCTCATTTATGGCTTTTTATCAATCCTTCAATTCCCAAGGTTGATGATTTTATTACCAAGTATGTACTACCTATATAAAATCATTTGAATTCAATATTCACATTTTTCCTCCATGAGACAATACATCTTCCAAATTGGTCAGGTTAAAATTTGTGGGCAAAGATATCAATAAAGCTCCCACACGCATCGTGCCACAGCCCATTAACTTTATTGCAGATGAAATGTTGAGCACAGCTGATTGGCGAAAGATTTCAGAGCTAAGTTCAGCACCCATTGTATGTATTTTCCAGTTAAAGCTATAATAATATTAATAACAAGAAAGTATATTCCGTGGATTGTCTTGTGTTGTAAAAGCATTTCTTTATTAAATACAGGATACAGATGTGTTACTTCTTGCTGACATGGTTGGTATACGTTTTGATTGTGCATGGTATTATTATTTCTGTAAAAACTGTGACAAAAGGGTTGTGACACATGGCTGCGGATTTTTTTGCCCGAATTGCTCTCAAATAATAGAGATTGCATTTCCTAAGTTAGTATAAGCGTCTATTGTCATACAAAATTCAACTTAGATCTATGGGTTACGTTACATGTTTTGTTGTCATCTGGTTATGTAGATTTATGATGCACTGCAAAGTTAAGGATAAGTCCGGTACATGCACTTTTGTTATTTTTTATCGTGAGTTCAGTAGATTGGTGGGATGTTCAACTGCCGCAATGCAAGACCGTGTACTTTATGAGTTTATCATTTGGAGTATGCATTTTAGAAGTTTGTACTTTATATATGTATCTATGGGTCTAGCAATTCTATTTACTATTCATCTATCCTATTGCAGGTTGATCCATGTGACACCCTCCCTGTTGGAATAGTAGAAAAGATTATGGGACATAAACAGGGATTTTTACCAAAATGCTATGAACAGTGAAATAAAATACCAAAATGCTACAGCGTGGGAAAATATTACCAAAATGCTACACTTGAAATTCATCACCAGGAGATGAATTTATAAACTTCATCTTGCCCTAATCGACTTCTTCAATAAACTGAGACATTTACAAATTCATTTGGTGGAGATGAATTTTAAAAGTTCATCTGGTAGAGGTGAATTTTAGAAGTTCATCTTTCACAGATGAATTTTAGAGCCCTTAGGCCACTTTTGTCCTCTTCTACCTCCATTCCGTACGAATATCTGAATATTTTTTTAAAATTAAAAAGAAATTTTCAAAATGATACATTCTTCCCAAGACTGATAACACATTTTAAAAAAAAACATTTTCTGCCTTACCCATACGTCTCAATCATCCTTCCCAATAATGCAAGCTTTTTAACTGTTGACCTATAAACAGTAAATTTTTTTTATCAAAACGCTATACTTTAAAAAGATTTACTAAAATATTATATTCGAAATTCATCTTCAAGTGAAAAATTTCCAAAATTCATCCACAAAAGAATAATTTGTTCAATATCTTTCATCATACTTGCAGTGGAAGTTCATCTTCTAGAAATCAATATCAAAAATTCATCTTTTAAGGACCAATTTCAAATTTCACTATAATGAGTAAAC
The DNA here is from genome assembly GCF_004799145.2 of Neltuma alba. Lineage (NCBI taxonomy): Eukaryota > Viridiplantae > Streptophyta > Magnoliopsida > Fabales > Fabaceae > Neltuma > Neltuma alba. The sequence continues at coordinate 12,814 of NW_021632985.1, forward strand.
AATTATTGGAATGAAAAATCATAATTATTAAATAGAGGATATTATATAATATTAATAATACTAATAATGATTATTAAATTAGAATGAACTAATAAGATGTATCAATTTAAAATAAAATAGTAATGAATAGATTTTGTAAAAAATAATTAATAAAAAATAATAGTTAAGTTTACATGAATGAAAAATAATAATAATCTACCTTACAAAAGGTGACTTTCGATACCACACCTTGTTCTCCTTCGCATACGTTGTGACCGTTGTTGTTGCTGCATGTTGGCTTCTTGAGATTGAAGTGTCTCATTTGTTTATGTAGTTGGTGTGTCCAAATCAAACCAAGGCGACTCATTCAAATGTATGGACTGTCGAGGGGTGATAAATGTTTCATTTGATGGTCTACCATGCTCAAAAGTAGAAGCATTATATTCAGCAGAAAATACTGATGGATTATCTAATAAGGTCATGAACGATTGAAATTGAGAAGGATTGGCTGAGTCAAAAGGGGACGGTGATGAGGGTGTCATGTAATAAGGCTCAAATTGTGTATGACTGAGAGAGATAAAAGGGGATGATGGTGAGGCTGACATGTGATCAGCTTGACTAAAAATTGGAGGCTCCTATTCCCTGATATTTTCATCTTCAATTATAGGTTGTGTTGACAAGTAACCCCCATTTCGCTTGCTCGGTCTATCTCGAGGAATTTGTAGGCGAGACGACTCAATTGTTGGTGGAGCTGGTTAGGGATTCATATTAAAACGTTGTTCTCTAAGAGCAACCAAAATGTTGCATTGGTCTTGAGCAACCCTATCTCGATAATCAATACAATTAGGACATGTTGAACGAGAATTTATGGATAGCCTATATAACTCCTCTGCTATGTCAGACTAAAATAAATAATAAGATATTGGGTTATAACACTTTTAGTATGAGGAAAAAATGGTATTGGTGAAAAAAAGAAGAAAAACATACCGCGCAACCTGTATCACCACTAATTCGTTGGTCCATCGCCTCGTATGTCTCCAATACTATTGCATATATTGAGATGTTCGATCAAGTTCATCAAGTGCCATAGGAGCATTAATAACTGCATGTGGCCATCCATCCCATGCTTGAATAAAGTCTGAGTATTTTTCAATCCAATTTGTAGTTGTTTTGCCTCGTAATTGCATTGTGTGGTAGTTTCGTAAATGAATAGGCGTGGCAGGAATTGGTTGCTGACGACCTAATTGCCTTAATACACGATTAGGGTGATGCCATTCTATAATATTAAAACATATCAGAGGAACTGAGGCACGTCAAATTTCGGGTGTAGTCAAACAATACTCTGGAATTAATTGGCGCACTTCAGTAGATTCATATGGTTGCCAAATTATCTCGTCGTCAACCATTTTATCCAGGAAACTCCTATATCGGAGTAAAGAGACGGTAAGTGGACGGGCATTCTGTCTCACATTCTTCCACCTATTATTACAAAAAGTAATGTTAAAAATCATATAATTTAAATAATATAAGTGCATATCAAATAGTTGTTAAGTGAATTTTACATACCTAAAACCCAATGGAGGTAAGAAAGGATAGATATTAGAGTGCGAATCTGGATACACAGGTCGTTGTGGTGCTAGCATGGGGAAGCGATCCCATGCCCATAAATGCAGCAATGATAAGCATCCTCCAATCCCATCCTCAGTTGGATTAGTAGCATTACATAATTCTCTATAAAGGTGAGCTAAAACTGCCGATCCCCAACTATACTTTCCAACTTCTTGCAGATCATAGAGTAGTGGGAGGTACATTAAATATACTCTTTGACCCGATCTATCTGGTAAGAGGTAGCCGCCAATTAACCTGAGGATATATGCACGAGTAAATTGTTGAACTTGTAAATCATCTGCATCATCGGGTAAGTCATTAAATTGCTCTTCCAACCAACTTATAAGTAGTCGTTGCCCATGTAGTCTATCTGCAGGTGGTCTAACGCCTAGAAGCCATTCACAAATGTCTAGCCAGTTATAGTCGGTACGCCCAATGACAACCATTCCTGTGCATGGAAGGCCTAATTGTATAGCTACATCCTCTAATGTTATGGTACACTCTCCACGTGTAGTGTGAAATGTATGAGTTTCAGGACGCCACCTCTCAACAAGTGCTGAGACTAAACCTCGATCGTATTCAAATTGTCCTACTCTAGTAGCACCATAAAATCCGGTTAATATAAGATATTCAATAATTTGATTGGGTGGGTCAATCATTCTATTAGTGTGCATCACTCGTCTAGTATGTAGGATTCTATTAACCTACCATAGAAAGAAAAGGAAAAAGGTTAGTATTGAAGCATAGAATTTATAATCTATAGTAAATAGATTTTACTTACATTATCATTCCACACACGTTCTGAAATATGTTGAGGTTGCAAGTACAAAAGAGAGTTATCCTCTGGGCCAGGGTTGATAATCTCTTCTGGAGATTGTGCCATTTTAAAACGTCTCTGTATAAATTAAAGAAAAATTTACAAATAACATAACAGATAATCAAAGTAATTATAGTCTAATCTTCACAAAACATAATAATTTATTACAACAAGTGAACTACATAATTTATTGTTTGGATGCTACACTTTGTGGACACGTAGAACAGTTATGACCAACTTGTCGGCACAATGCACACTTGTTAGGTTGGTTGGGAGTGATCCAATCCATTTCATTACGTATGCGACTTGAACGAGGACGTCCTTTTTCTCGAATCATTGATGGGTCTGGTATTAGAGTAGGACAATCAATTTGTGGCCAGTAAATCTCATCACCTATTGGTTGGAACTCATTATTATAAGCCATTTGCATGGTGTCTAATCTGAAAACAGGATCCACGTATTGCAAATGGTCTATGCCTACTTGTGCACATGCAGCAATGCTATGCATGCATGGATACTTTTCTGCTTGAAACTCTCCACAATCGCATTTTTTGTCAATCAAGTTAACCTTGCAACACCGACGAAATTGACGACATTGAACATTGTAGGGCTCCACAACCTCAAATGATGTTGATATTCTGTCAAATTCTCGAACAACACATACAGAAGCATTTTGTGTTGCTATGTCTAACTTCTTTGTCATTGTCTCAGAGAATACTTTACCAACTGCAATTTGTGCATGAATTTGTTGGGCACGTTTGACAAAATAGTTGTTGACTCTATACATGGTTGCCTTAACTAAACCAGTTATCGGCAGGCTTCGAACACCTTTAAATACACTATTCATGCACTCTGCAAGGTTAGTTGTCATGTGTCCAAAGCGACGGCCTTCAAGGTCATATGCACGCGACCATTTCTCTTTTGGGATGGCTCTAATCCATCTTGCTGTAGGTGCATGGTGCAATGCTATCTCTGCTAATTGTTGATCAACAACATGACATTCGTAGGCATACCCTACAGAAAAATATTAGCTTGTTAGAATGTTTATAGAATCATGTAGTCATAAAATCATAAAAAGCACAAGGAATCTCACCAATATTTATAAACTTCTCTTTCAACCAATTTGTTCCATGTGCTATGTGAAGATTTGAAGCCACGTGCCATAAACAAAAAACATGATATGCATGTGGTGATTGCCATCCTACTTGGGGATTAGCAACAGCGGCCAAAATTGAACGATGCCTATCTGAAATTAAATAAATTCCTGTTCTTTCTTTTACGACACATTGGCGCACAAGGTATAAAAACCATGCCCAAGCAGATCTTGTCTTCCCTTCAACTATAGCAAATGCAAGTGGTACAACATTTCGATCACCATCTTGTGATACTGCCATAAGCAACGTGTCCTTGTATTTTCCATATAAGAATGTTCCATCAACTTGTACAATAGGCTTGAGGTGAGGAAATGCATCTATGCAAGGCTTGAATGCCCAAAAAACATGATGAAACATTTCAACTGGTTGATCATTTGTACTAACTTCAGGGCATTGTTTATTTGAAAAATGTATGCATGATCCAGGCATGAAGTGTTGAACTGCAACTAACCATCTTGGGAGTAAGGAATATGAGATCTCCCAATTCCCAAAAGCAATCGCAACTGCTAACTGTTTTGCTTTCTATGCTTTTCTATATGATACAGTGTAACCAAATATGGATTGCATCCTTTTAATAATTTGTGATACTTTCACATTTGGCTTGTCAGTTACCATTGCCACAATACAAGATGATATAACATCAACATCTAATTTTAGATGGTCTAGAGTTAATGATGGACTCAAGCATGTGTGAGGGCCCCCATATTTCGTGATCTCCCAAAAGTTTCTGCTTTCTTTCTTGCAAGCCCTCACTCTCCAATTGCAATTTTGTCCATAATTAATACAACGATATTCTTCATATTTTTTACATGAATAGTGAACCCTAAATGTATGATAAACTTGAATAGAGTATAACTTCACTGCACATCTTAGAACATGAACATTGCTAAACATTTTTCCAATATATAATGCTTCATTATCCCTAACATTTAGAATATTATCTAATTCACTAAACTCAGGAGCTCTAATTGACTCGACGTGAATTTGCAATAAGAAAGCAGTTGCAAGCTCATTCTGCTCGTTCATATCATTATATTCATTATCGTTGTAATCATTATCACTCCACTATTGGCATCTAAATATGAATCATATTCATCTTCATCCTCAAATTCATCCACAATGTCTTCTATTTGAGGAAGAGAGCATGATGGTCCATTGTTGCCACCATCTATGGGAGGTTCAAATGGTTGAAAATTTTCCATGTCATTGCTGAACATGAACCCTTGTTCCATAATGTTCACCTCATTGCTAATTAACGGGAGTGTATTTGCTACACAATCATCCATTGGTTGTGATTCTACATGACCATAATTTGAAAAATCACATATGTTGGCATACAATTCTGCACATGTCAATTGAGTTGAAAATCTTCTTCTGACTTGCCACATTTCTTTTATACTTGCATCATCCTCCAAATTACATGCTTGGTATTGTGGTGGATTCATGCATGTAGGATATCTATATACTAGATTTGTCACCATTTGATTGGGAGGAACTCGTAACTTTTGTCCAATAACTTGCTTCAATTTGTCCAATGTAATATTTTCATCAACTTTGATTATTTTCACGCTATTGGACTCAAATGTTGTACCGGCTTGGCCATTATAAATTCGTCCATTTGCAAATATACATACGAACTCCTTTCTATGATCCATTCTATTTCCTAAATATTGCATTATAATCATTAATTAAGTACAACTGGGAGAAGACAAAACTTTGAAAATAGAAAGACTCACAAATCATGGTTTCCCATGCATAGTTCGCATAGGTTTAAGTCTAGTGCTAAAAAAATTATTCATATATATTATAATTCTATTTTGATTCATTCCGTACCTTTTAATTAAATTTCTAATAGTTTTAAAAGTAATATCAAATCTGTGTATACTATAGATTCTTAAAAATTAAATTTTTTTATGATATTCATTTTTATTAATGAAAAAAGTTTAACAAAATATTGCCACCTATTTTCTTATTAATAAAAATTTACTTTTATATTATATTTTATTCTCATTATTTTATCCAAAATATTTACTAAATAGGTAAAAATTATATTATTTTAAGAAAAAATTAGGGGGAAGGACCTAGAAAAATAATATTTATTGAGAAGGATCTTAAAAATTATAATTATTTATAAGGACCAAATACTAAAATATAAATTTAAAAATATTAAAGTACCCTTAACTAAATCCCTACATTTTTTCTTATCATGCTTCCATTGAATAGATCTTTTTTATAATCTCCTTAATTTGTACTAAAAAAATTTATAATCTTTTTCTTATCAATATTTATAACAAAATTTATTGAAATCAAACCAAAATCATTTATTATTAAGCTAAAATATCTTACATATTTAAACACAACGAAATGAAATTATTCATCTTCATGAACACCCTTAGCGAATAGTTAAATCTTATCTGGCTTATTCTATTCCAATTTGTTAGGATTATAGTTTTGATGATAACAAAGTCAGAATATCAGGGTTAAGTATTTTGATCGATCAACTGATCGAGCAATCGGTTATCGCTAAGGTTTCAGATAAATGATCAAGTGTAAATCAGGTCTATAGTAGTCTTTTTGATCGAAGAACTATTCGATGAGTAATTTATCGATAAAGTGATCGATAATCACTATCGTAAAAATCACATAAGAGTATGGTAAATTATCGGTAAGTTGATCGATAATATCAGGTAAACAATCAGAGACCCAAATCTGAAGTGTATTTATCGATCAAGTTATCGATAAATCAGTCATCAATAACGACCTCGATAAAAGGTAACACAATCTACTTGTTCTGCACATTAGTTCTGTTACAAGTTTATCGATCATATTACCGACCATTTGTTTATCGATTACGTGTTCGAACTTTATGCTCTAACTCTCTGAATGCAGGTGATCAAATTCACTGATGGATCGATAACCTTATTGATCATAAAATTATCGATCACATGATCGATAATCAATGTCCTTACCCACTCTTACTCAGTTTTGTTACAACTAAATTATCGATAACATTATCGATAAGTTTAACTTGTTTGCTTAAATAAGTTTTCACATAACGTGATCGATAAAGAGTCTAAGAATTGACATATTCGCATTAAGTTATGGTGAACTATTTTTCGATCAAGTTATCGATCACTGGTTTTTCGATAATGTGATCGATCATTCAATTCCTCGGATTTCATGGTTTCACAAAACGTGATCGATAATCATTTCCTTTACATTAAACTTCTTCCTTCACCATTATCGATCACTTGTTCGAATGATCAATGATCGATCAACTGTTCGATCATTTCAGATAGCCTGTGTCTTTCATTGATTATTTACATAACCATGTTTTATCGATAATATTATCCATCATACATTTATCGATAAGATGTTCGATCATCAATGACTGAAGCTTCATTTCAATAACATTTGAATCATCGATAATCTGTTCGATCAAATTTGTGTTCGATCAATTGTTCGATCATGAAACGATTTCCTCTTTCTATGATAAATTTTAGAGTCAATGATCCAACACTTGATCGATAATTTTGGTGATCTATTTCGAAAAGTCTTCATTCCGTTTATCGATAACTTGATCTATCATCAAGTAATCGATCACTTTTTCGATCAAACTAAACCGGAATGACACTCTGTTCTTCTTGCTGATAAATGATTTCGTCACAAATCCTTGAATGATAAATTAGCCTTCTTTTTGTTCAAGATTAAAGCACTCACCACAAAACTCTCATTTGTTCGAATCTTAAAATATGCAGATTAATGAAAACGAGTGCAACGGCTCTTCAACGGGATTACGTAGACTGCGACCTACAGTGTCAGAAACTCAGACGTATTAATGGCGGAGCCGTTGAAACCAGCGAAACACGCAAACGAAGTCACAACGGCTAGAAGCTCTTCCGTCTAACGGCTACTTAACGGTATCAACTATAAAAGGCGCGAAGAAGCATTAATGAAGAGATTGAATACCTGAACTACCACCTGCGATTGTTTAGTTACGCATTCAATACTCTGTTTTTCACGTTACTACTGAGCATCAGTGTTATCATTGAATTCACTCTGTAAGAGAGCCATTCACTACTTTTATTAAAAACTTGAGAGACACTCAAGAGTGTGGACTCTTGAGAGGGGTTGTATCCTTACGGGAGTAAGGGGGAGTGATTGAGCGATTCAATTACTGTACCGAGGCACCAAGAGCCCTGTCGATCTTGGAAGATAGTGAAACACTCAGAGGTGTTCTGGGGACTGGAAGTAGGTCACGTGGTTTAGACCGAACCAGTATAAATCTTGTGTCTCCTCTCTGCGGTTAAAATTCTCCTTACTCTGACTCTCTGTTTCTGTTCAATACTTGCACGCTTTTAATTTTAGAGTTTTTGTAACTCACCCAATTCACCCCCCTCTTGGGTGAGATTGTTTCTAACACAATTGAAATTTTCTCTTTTTTTTTCAAACATCTCTTTCATTACTTTTAATTTTATAAATTGTTTTACCCCATATATATATATTTAATAAATATGTTTAAATGTAAATAAACATATTTTACTTGATTTCATTAAATACAATTTAAATTTTTATAATTATTTTTCTTAACCTTGGTTTTTTAAAACAATAAATAATTAAATGAATAAAATTATTCAGATTTATTTTTATATCTAAAATTTTTCATTTATTTTAATAATTTTTTAATTGTTAGTTACTTTAATACACACCTATCAAGATCGAGTAAAAAAAAAATTCTAAAAAATTGATAGCAAATAAGGAATAATATGGGGAAAAAAGTTAAAGCTATGAACTTTTTTCTTATATATTCATTTCAAAAAAAAAATCATATGCTTAAAAGATACTCCTCTAGTTTTATTTATAAGATAGAGAGAGTGTAAATTTTGATCTTATATATAAGGCACTTGATATGATTTTTAATACAAACATACATAATTATCCTTATTAAGTTATTTGCACAGTTGGTACATTTTCTTCACTCCTTTATCTAGTGCTAAATGTCTTTCAATTTTGTCTTCTTCTTATGCTATTATTCCCGCATATTCCACTTCCTCTCTCTCTCTCTCTCTATTCATCTTTTCCACTCTCCTCTGCTCATTCCTCTTGTTATTCACCTCTTCTACTCTCTTTTTTCCCTATGCCATTAGTTTTTTTCATGCATAACATATCTGACTCTTGGAAAAAAAATACTTGATGAAAATATACATTTTTGTGCTTGATTAGTGTTACTTTTATAATCAAATTATGAGATAGTGGATGTGAAATTATTTTAACGGTTTTTTAATCTGTGTGAAATATACTAAAAATGCCTTATAAATAGGACTAAATGGGTAATAGAGATCAAAACAAAATCTTGAGATCTTAAAATTATACAATAGAGGATTCTTATCGGCAAAATAAGAGGCACCTAAGAGTATAGATTTTTGAAATTGTTCAACCCACCACTTAGCACCTGGAGATTTAAAATAATAGTTTATCAAATAAAAAAATAAAGAAGAAAATCAAATTAAATATTATAATGACAAAATAAAAATACATAAGAGAAATAACATATCCTCAGCAGTAGTAAAAGTATGTGTCGAATGTTTGGAAGTAAGAGTAGAGAAACAAGACAGCAAAATAATGGAGGAGGCTGGAGCAACTAATAAAATGAGAGAGTAAGATGATGAGAAAGAAGAGAGAAGTCTGAATACATGAAGTGGGAACACAAGTTGAACATGCAGAGGACTCAGATGCATTCATGGGCTACTGGCATAAGAGGAGATGCAAAATGTATAAGTAAAGCTCGAACGATTCAGACGTATTCATGGGCGTAAGAGGAGATGCAAAATATATAGCAAGCCACAACGCTACTGTAGCTTCACGGGCAAGGGAGATGAGATGACTTAATATTCTTCCCAGCTTCAGACGCATGCAAAGAGTTTAGTTGCTTTTTTTACTTAGACAAAAGTGGTTCTGAGAGATTCATACGGGGAGAGGATGCTCATACGCATGGAAATGGGAAGAAAAGGACAAAAGTACTTTTTCTGAAGTTCATCACTCAAAGATGAACTTGACAAATTCATCTCTACCAGATGAACTTTACAAATTCATCTCTACCAGATGAATTTGCAAATTTTCCCACTTTATTGAAGAACTCGTTCTAGGCAACATGAAGTTTATAAATTCATCTCCAGGTGATGAATTTCAAGTATAGCATTTCGGTAATATCTTTCCGCGCTGTAGCATTTTGGTATTTTATTTCACTGTTTATAGTATTTTGGTAAAAATTCCACATAAACACCTTTTCAAAGTGCGTGTTTCCCATGAATTTGTCATGGCTCGATCAGCAACGTGCAGTGTAATGAGGCTGACAAAAAACAGTGATATAATAAAGCTGCATTTGGATACAATTGATGGAGCCATGGGATTACAGTTAGGTGCTGAGAATCTGAACCTTAAAGATAATGTAAGTCTTGACCATTTTCAGACTCTTTGATATAGAGTTAAATCTTTTATTACTAGCTATTTTTTTCCCCAGGAAATACAAGCATCATTGATGGGTTCCAATGAGAAGAGTGCACGCGATATTTCGGATAATACATAGATTGGCACAGTGACTTCGAAGGAGAAAGACCAGTTTAATTAAGAGAGCTAGAGATACTACTTGTCGGTGATGTGTGCGAAATTAGCCTTAATGTTCATATTCTTTTTATGCGTTTCATTCCATGATCTATTATTATTGAATTTGTGCTCTACTTTTTCTTCACATTCAACACATATCCAAGTCTCCTATTTAACGCGCTATTTTCAAATTTTAGAAATGTTATGAAACAAAAATTTCTAATTGATTTTTAATGAACTAAATTAAAATAAACAATGAGGGTTAATAAGATGCTTGTTTTTTTCAATCAATTACAAGCTGCTTTTTTTTTTTTTGGAAAAATCCTAATTAAATCCTGCTGAAATACTTAAATTTAAATTGAGGCCTACACTTTTAACAAATTCTTAATCAGGACATAAGACCTAATTAGGAATTGCTGAATATTGTTAAATAACTATAATGCCCCTCTTTAGTTAAAAATGAAAATTAATTATTTTATCCCTCTAAAGTGGTTCATCATCTTTATTATTAATATTTAGACAAAAAAATATAAATAATTTTTTAGTGTTTGAAATTTTGTAATATAACTAAAATCTTCAAAATATTTTCATAAAACATTTCAAATTATAATATAAGTAATATTTAAATAAATATTTTTTTCAGGTTGTAAATATTTATTTTAAAATTTTAAAATATTTTAATTATAATAAAAATTTAATATTAAATCGTAATCATTTATGTTTTCAGTTGGATCCAACATTGTTTAAATAAATAAAACTAATATAAATTTTAAAAACTGAAAATAAAAAAATTTATTTAAACTTTACTTATATTTATAATTTTACTTATATTTGTAATTTAACATGTTTTATTAAAATATTTTTAATAGTGTAAGTTATATATACAAATTTCAAACATTGTAAAATTACTTATATGTTTTTTGGTCTAAAAAAAATCATAAGAGATGAGGAATTACTTGGGAGAGGTAGGACATTCTGGTTATTTAACAACATTTAGAAATCCCTAATTAGGTCTCATGGCCTAATTAAGAATTTGTTAAAAGTGCAGGCTTAAATCTGAATTTAGGTATTTCAGCTGGATTTAATTGGGATTCTCCCTTTTTTTTTTTTTTATAAACTAATAAATTTTAAATTTAATTTATATTAGAATATCAGGATCATAGGAAAAATTAGAGGACAGAATCAAGAGGGAGATTGGACAGGATAATTAAAATTATAATTTCATGAAACAATCAAATATTTGAATCTAAATATTTATGTTAATATACGTTATCTTCCATATCCAAATCTCCTAAATTTTCTCCATTATTCTATCCTTCATTTTATTTTCAAAACTAATACATATTTAAAAACCTGTTGAAGAATATATAAATATTGTTGAGTCATGAGAAAAATAAAGTTTTGTTTTCTATATAAACAAATAAATTTTTTTGAATGATCCTATATTTTTAGTAAAAGTTAGCATTATTTTATAGATAATTATGTTGCTTAAAGACGATTTATATGGATAAAAAGTAGATGAATTACGGAATTTTAATCCATTTTAAAAGAGTTTGTACAAATTAGTTTGGGAGAATCACAAATGAAGACTCTCCAATATGCAAAATAGCAGATATGTCACATGAATAAGTGAAATTACTCACAAGGACCGGGTCTCAAATTGCCATTATGAAATCATGGCCAAATTACCAAAATACCCCTCTTTAATTTTTTTTTAAAAAAGAAAGCCACTGTCTCACCGGAATCCGGCCACCGGCGCCGGCGGCCTTCCTTTGTTTTTTTTTTTGCAACTGTTTTTTTTTAAATAGTGGGGGAAGTGAGGTTGGGGGGATTCAATCCCCCAACCTAATGCTTCCCAAAATAAGGAATGACCATTGAGCCAACAAATTTTTGTTAACATTATGATGCAAAAAAATATATAAGTTAACTCATTTACTCTTGTTCCAGGTGATAACAATAATACATTTGGAAATAACAAGTTTTGATTGTAAAATAACACGTATGGAATAAAAATTTAACAATATGTTTTTTTCATAATAATAAATTTTGTTACAGGTAATAACAACAATACATTTAAAAATAACAAGTTCTGATTATAAAATAACAAGTTTGGGATTAAAATTTAACAACACGTTTTTTTTTATAACAACACACTTTGTTTCAAGTGATAACAACAATATATTTAAAAATAACAAGTTCTGATTATAAAATAACAAGTCTGGGATTACAATTTAACAACACATTTTTTTATAACAATTAATTATTTTATACTTTTGAAAAATAAATTATTTATAACTTATAAAAAATATTTTTAATATATTTATTTCTCTAAAAAATACTTTTAATATATATATCTATACAACTCATTATAAATCAAACTACTTCTTATAAATTATAAAGTATTTATAATTAGGTATTTTTAATCTATTAATCATAGTATAAATTTTATATTATTTCATTCTTTAAATATTAAAAATAGTTTTTATATTTAAAGAATAAAATAATATTTTTAATTATAAATTATAGATAAATGTCATTTATAAATTTAAGCAGTCAAAAAGTATTTTAAATCCACAATAAATTGTACTATTTATAATTTATAAGAAATAGTTTGATTTATAATAAGTTGTATAGATATATAGATTAAAATTTTTTAAAAAAAATTAAAAAGTGTGTTGCCATTTTCCCTAAATTTTATTTATAAATTTAAAACAATAAAAAAGTATTTTTAATCTATAAAAAATTATACTTCAAGTTCTGATTATAAATTGGAGATAAAAATTATTTTTTTAGCAAATTAAATAGATTACAAGTACTTTTTATAAGTTATAAATAATTTATTTTCCAAAAGTATAAAATAATTAATTGTTATAAAAAAAGGTGCTGTTAAATTTTAATTCCAGACTTGTTATTTTATAATCAGAACTTGTTATTTCTAAATGTATTGTTGTTATCACCTGAAACAAAGTGTGTTGTTATAAAAAAACGTGTTGTCAAATTTTAATCCCAGACTTGTTATCTTATAATCAGAACTTGTTATTTTAAGATGTATTGTTGTTATCACTTGAAACAAAGTGTGTTGTTATTAAAAAATGTGTTGTTAAATTTTAATCCCAAACTTGTTATTTTATAATCAGAACTTGTTATTTTTAAATGTATTGTTGTTATTACCTGCAATAAAATTTATTGTTATAAAAAAGTATATTGTTAAATTTTTATTCTAGACGTGTTATTTTACAATCAGAACTTGTTATTTCCAAATGTATTGTTGTTATCACCTGGAACAAGAGTAAATAAGTTAACTTTTTTTTTTTGCATTATAATGTTAATAAAAATTTGTTGGCTCAATGGTCATTCTTTCTTTTGGGAAGCATTAAGTTGAGAGATCAAATCCCCCAACCTCACTTTCCCCACTATTTAAAAAAGAACAGTTGCAAAAAAAAAAAAACAAAGGAAGGCCCGCTGGCAGTGGCCGGAAGCGGCTGCCGGCGCCGGAGCTCCGGCGAGCCAGTGGCTTTCTTTAAAAAAAAAAACAAAAATTAAAGAGGGGTATTTTGGTAATTTGTCCATGATTTCATAATGGCAATTTGAGACCCGGTCCTTGTGAGTAATTTCACTTATTCATGTGACCTATCTGTTATTTTGCATATTGGAGGGTCTTTATTTGTGATTCTCCCAATTAGTTTTTAATTTTAAAAGAGGTTTATATAAATTTTAACAATAAAAGGTTAATGTAATATTAATCTATAACTATATAAAATTAGAGTAATAACAACTATAAAGGCTTTTTTATTTATATTTAATTTATTATTATCTTTATATAACTCATATGCGATGTTAGGGTCTTCATTTAATCAATATCTGCCTACCTGTGGTTTTCTAGAGGATATTTTATTTATTTTGCTTTCTGAAAACTTTCCATTCTTATTATCATGATCTGAATCACCTCAAAACTGATGGCTATGCTAAGAATCATGATATCCTCTCCCATTTCGAATAAAATTGCAATTAAGCGGGTAGTTAAGGTAACTTCCATCACTTTTTACCCACTTTCTGCACATCCTTATGTTTTTATTATTTTTTATTTTTTCCTTAATTAAAATAAGCATTGCGGGTTAATAAAATGCTATTTTTTCAATCAATTACAAGCTGCTCTTTTTTATAAAATAATAAATTTTAAATTTAACTTAAATTAGAATATCAGGATCATAGGAAAAATTAGAGAAAAGAATCAGGAGGGAGATTGGACAGGATAATAAAAATTATAATTACGTGAAACAATCAAACATTTAAATATAAATATTTATTTTAATATACATTATCATCCATATCCAAATCTCTTACATTTTCTCCACTGTTCTATCCTTCATTTTATTGTCAAAGCTAATGCATATTTAAAAACCGGTTGAAGAATATATAAACATCGTTGAGTCACGAGAAAAATAAAGTTTTTTCTATATAAAAAATACATTTTTTTGAAAGATCGTATATAATAAAGGTTATATATTTTTAGTAAAAGTTAGCATTATTTTATAAATAATTATGTTGCTTAAAGAAGATTTATATATAGATAAAAAAGTTGATGAATTACGGAAATTTAATCCATTATAAAAGAGTTTGTACAATTAAGTTTTTTATTTTAAAAGAGGTTTATATAACTTTTAAAAATAAAAGGTTAATGTAAAGTTAAGTAACTTCCATCACCTTTTGCCCACTTTCTCCACATCCTCATGTTATTCTTAATTTTTATTCCGTTAAAGCCACAATTCGGAATTTTGTCAAGATTTGACATGTGTTGCCTTTGGGGAAAAGTACAACTTCCTACTTTTCAAGATCCACCAGTTCAATTATTCAACTTATTATTTGGACATTACCCACAAAGCAATTAGTTTCGTATGCATGTTAGGACATATAATATGATGTTTGCTTTTACTTCTACGGGTGGAAAAATAGATAGAAATGTTAATGATGGACGTGCACCTTATGTGTATAAGCTGAGTGGTCAAAATATGCATTTGATTGGTAGTATACTCCCTATAGATGGAGCTACTCCAAAATTTGCTCAGTTTTACATATATGATACATCAAATAAAGTTGCCAACAGAATTTCTACAACAAGGTAAAAATAGTATGATTTGATCAACTTATATTACTTGCTTATTGTTTGTCCTTATTACACACATGTGTTAAATCATGCTTTTCCTTTTTACTAATTATTACTATTTACTTTTCAGTGGAGATAGTGGCACATCATTATCAGTGGATATTTCTCTTGTACAGATGCTGCAGAATATGCTAGATGAGCACAATAAGTTAGTAAAAGTATTCCATCGGGCTCGTGATTATATTCATGCTCATGAGGAACAAGTTATCAAAATTAGACTTATGCATAAGCGTGGGAGAAATGTCTGTCAATATGATATGCCAACCTCTGAATATGAGATAACTTCTTTAATTGTAGGAGATATTGGATCCACTGAATATGGTCGAGATATCATTATTCAATACAAGACAGGATTATTACATAGGATACATGAATATCATCCTGAATTTCTGCCTTTATAATATCCATTGTTATTTCCGTACAATAAAAGGGGATACGATGAAAAATACCTCATGTGGTAAGAGGAGAGGCACCAGTAGCCAAGATTACCTATGTTTCTATGCGTGAGTATTTTGCTTACATGATACAGGACAGGAATACTGAATATTCATCAATATTGCACAGTGAAAAACTTTTCCAACAATTTGTTGTTGATGCATATATAATGATAGAATCATACAGGCTAACCTTCATAAGGAATAACCAACAACTACGAGCAGAAATGTATAAAGGATTGATAGATGCTTTGTTGTTGGGTGGGACTGATGCAGCTGCAAGAGGAAAAAAGATCATCCTTCCTTTATCATTTACTGGAGGAGCATGCTATATCGTGAATAATTATCAAGATGCAATAGCAATTTGCAATTGGGCTGGTTATCCTAAACTGTTTATCACATTTACCTACAACCCAAAATGGCTAGAAATAACAAGAGCTTTAGAAGAAGAAGATTTAAGACTTGAAGATCATCCAGATTTTCTAACAGGAGTTTTCAAGATGAAATTGGAGCATCTCATGCAAGATTTGAAAAAGGGTGATATTTTTTAGTCTTATTAAAGCAAGTCAGTTTGCATATTATTTCACTAACGATATCTTATAATCTTCTCTATATTATTGTTTTTCACAAATGAGTAATAGTCATCTAAATCAAAATTATATTACAATTGTTTATCTTTCTCATATGTTACTAAATTTTTTGTAGCATTGTTATAATTGAAGTTCAAAAGAGAGGCCTTGCCCATGCTAACAGAAGAGCAGAGTGCAATCTACAATACAATAATTGACACTGATCATAACGTGCGGGGAGGGCTGTATTTTGTTTATGGATATAGAGGAATTGGGAAAACAAATTTATGGCAAACATTATGTGCATCATTAAGATCTGAAGGGAGGATTGTCCTTACTGTTGCATTGAGTGGCATTGCATCACTTCTATTACCCAATGGTAAAATAGCTCACTCGCAATTTGCAATCCCTCTTGCCATCACTTAAGATTCAGTTTGCAACATTAAATAGGGAACACCACTAGCAAAACTTTTAATTCAAGCCTCCTTGATAATATGGGATGAAGCACCAATGGCAAACAGACATTGTTTTGAAGCATTGGATAGAACATTATGAGACATCATCAGAAGAAATGATCCTAATACTATAGGAAAACCATTTGGTGGAAAAACTGTGGGGCTTGGGGGAGACTTTATGCAAATACTCCCTATCATACCATGAGGTGGGCGTGAAGACATTGTCTTTGCTACTATTAATGCTTTATACTTGTGGAATGAATGCACTATCTTCACACTGACTAAAAACATGAGACTAACCAAAGGTCATTACACGGATAATGTAGATGCAGTAACAAAATTTTCATAATGGATTATTTCTGTTAGTGATGGCAATGTTGACATTAAACCTGACACAGAAGATGTTATTACCATACCTGGAGATTTGTCATTGTTCTCTTTAGGGAATCTTATGGATTGCATTGTTGACAATACATATCTAAGTTTGGTTTGACCACCTAGGCGATGGGTCTTACTTCAGGGATCATGCTATCCCAACAGCTACATTATCTGTTGTTCATGATGATATTAACAATGAAAATTTAGATATCATTTGAATGGGGTATTTTCACTTCATATTTTTATTTAATGCGCTGCCTAAATGTTTGCTCAAATTTCATGGGAACACACATTTGATTCTATATCATATGTCTGTACTCACAACTTTGATTTTTTCAGCTGTTTATCTCCTCAGTTTTCAGTATAAGTAATAATTCTAAATAGAGTATGCTACTAGCCTATACAATTGTCTGATGAGATTAGGGCTAATTATTAGATTATTTAGAATAGAGTGCTGGGTGACTAATCTCTTGATAGAACCCAATTTTTATATGGTTTTCTCAAGTGTTTTCTAATGTTTTGCAACAATTTTACCCTCATTATGCATGCATTTATATCCATTTGATTATATTGAGTCATGCATTGCATTTTGCTGTTTAAGGGGTAAAAAAAGGGGTCATTTTTCTCTCCTAAATTTTAATTGCCTTGATCTGTAATCAATTGGTCTTTACAAAAGATTTTTGTTGTGATTTTCAGGCAATTGGAGAAGGACCCAAGAGTCATGATAGAGCATGGATGGAGCCAAAATGTTACAAGGACCAAGACACAAAAGTTGGGAGTGTTCTGTCTCTCCAGGTCGCGACATGGAATACTTAGATTGCGACCTGGATGCCATTTTACTGAAGCCACACGTTTTGGATATGAGTAAAGATGCAAGCTCTCTGTCTTCCCAGGTTGTGACAAGAAGCCTCTTAGGTTGCGACCTGACTTCCCTGAGTCGCGACCTTACAGTCCTGAGGTCGCGACCTGAGTGCGTTAAGTGAAGCTATACATTTTGTAATAGGTTTCTGAGCTTCTATACCTAAGTAGGGCAGCCACCACGAAAAGGAACTCTTCTATTTTGTAAATTTGCACAAGGTTGAGCCACCATCATCTCCTCTCTAGTCTCCATTGATCATATACCCAAAACTTCCATTTTTCTTCATTTCTTCATCATTTTCTGTAATTCTAAACCGATCAAACCACTCCAACACCCTTCTTCTCCATTTTTCCAACCTTATCTTTAGCTTTAATCATGGCTATTCATTCCTGGAGTGATTGCGATTGGTTTGAAGGCATGAGAGGCTAAACCCTTAGCCTCTTGGTGATAGAAGACAAAGCTTGAGCTCAAGGACTTAATTAGGGAGTTTTCTTTCTATAGTCTAAATCATTATTTAATGCTGTGTTGAATTTTTCTAGATTGAGGAACTTTCTACACTTGTATCAAACTTGGTTTATGATTGTAAATCTTGTGTTTAGACTATTCTATTGTATTTGGATTTGATGATGTTAATGTTGATTAATCTATTTTAATATTCCAGGAGACGTTTGAAATTAAAGGTCAATTGATTCACTCATTGCCTAAGTTCCATGGTCTTGCGGGAGAAAACCCATACTTGCACCTCCAGACTCTTTTTATGAAATGTTTGTCCATGAAGCCAGCAGGAGCCAGTATTGATGATGTCATGTGGAAGGTTTTTCACTTATCTTTGGAAGGCAAAGCTAAAAAATGGTATATGAACCTACCACTCTATGTGGACAATGCTTATAAGTCATGGGCCAGTTTGAAGAAAGCATTCTTGGATAAATACTTTCCCTCCACAAAGATTTCAGTCGCTTGTAAGGAAATTTCAGCAGCTAAGCAAGATCCATTTGAGACATTCTTTGAATTTTTGAGTCATTTTCAAGAGATGCTTACCCGATGCCCCAAACATCAGATTCTTGAGGAGTAGTTGGTGCAATATTTCTACAGCGGGTTGTCAACATATGATGCATAAGTTTTGGATGCCGCTGCTAGTGGGTCTGTGGAAAATATGGAACCAAGGGCTGCATGGGAGTTAATAAGGACCTTTGCTCTTAATAGACAACATGTGAGTGGAAGAGATTCAAGAGACTCCAAATCTGAAAGAGACCCCCTCTTGGTCAAGTTAGCACAAGACATGTCTAAACTTGCCAATACTGTTGAGAGTCTCCGTTCCAACAAGACTCAATCCCTTGCATTAGTAGCTACAAGTTGTGAATTTTGTAGTTCACCAATGCATACTACTACTAATTGCCCAGGGCCGATTGAAGAAGTAAATGCCATATACCAAGGAATAGAGGGGCAATATCAGAAAAGGGACCCCTACTCAAATACCTACAACCTTGGTTAGAGAGATCATCCAAACTTCAAATGGGATGGGGGAGCAAATAGACCAAACCAGTTCTAAAGAAATCAGTTCCACAATTATGGGGCTTCCTCGAGCACATTTCCAGATCCTTCAAGAGCAGTGGTGACAACTCTACCTAACACCATGGCATCTCAACCACTGCCAAGAAGTGATGACACTTCTCAACTCTTAAAAAGCATGGCTGCTCAGATGACAAACATAGAGGGGTGAATGAAGGAAAGTGATGACAAGTTTGTTTCCATAACACCATATTGCAAGGGATGTAGAAAGATAATTCAGATGTTCATAAGAAACTGGAGGAGCTCACTTTAAATAACACTGATATCACTAGTCATTTGACCCAATTGTCTAATGCGGTCAATGACATACAAGCTAAAAGCGGAGGCAGTATTCCTTCCAATACAATGATTAATTTAAAGGGGCTCAACACCCTAACTCTAAGAAGTGGTAAAAAGGTTCACTTTGAAAGTGAAAAAGTAGACAAGGATGATTATGCACAAGAGGTAGAGAGTCCTCTACTTTCCCCAATGAGACTTGGAAAGTCTTAGAGCTCCGAAGAAAAAGAGCTCATGATGAAGGCAAGAGCACATATTGAACCAGAAGAGAAGTCAACTCAAGCACAAGAAGAAGCATCTCAAGTAGCTGTGCCAGAAAATGAGAGCACTGTAGAGAGTTTGACTCACAAAGACAAGCAAAAGGAGGACAAGCCAGAGATCAGCAACCAAGGAGCCTCTAAGCCAGTAGGTAAGGAGGTATGTGCTAAAGATCTTCCTTTTCCCAAAGGCTATTTCTTTGGTAAGAAAAAGTTTGATGCTGAGTTTGCTACTGATGCTTACACATTGTTTAACAAACTAGAAATCAATGTACCTATAATTCAATTCTTAAGAGGGAATCTTAAATACTTTAAATTACTTAAAGAACTGTGTAATGACAAGCAAAGGTTTAGGCCCCTTGAGAGAATTCAGGTGAGTGCTAATGTGTCATCCTTATTCAAAGCTGAACTACCGGTTAAGTGCCAAGATCTTGGGTCTTACACCATCCCCTGCACCATAGGAAAGATTCACATTAAGGGAGCATTGTTAGATCTAGGTGCTGCCATAAACGTCATGCCTTGGTCGGTTTATTTGGCTCTAGAGATTAATGGGATCAAAGACACAAGTGTAGTACTCCAACTAGCAGATAGGTCTATCAGGTATCCCAAGGGAATCATAAAAGACATTCTAGTCCAAGTCAAGGATCTAGTATTCCCTGCTGATTTCTATGTTTTAGATATGTCAAATGAACTTGCAAATGAAAGCACCTTGATTTTGGGAAGACCTTTCCTGCAAATTTCCAAGACTATCATAAGCATAAAACATAGCTGTATAACAATGGAAGTAGGAGATCATGTTGTAACTTTTACTATGAAAGAAACCATGTGTTATCCTTTTGACAATTCTGCATTCATGGGTTTAAATGCTATTGATTTAGTTGTTGAGCAACTAGGGATGAGTATGAGCTGCATATGCATGATAGTTATGACATGAGTTCACCTAAGTTCATTGATTCTTCTACTGCATCATCACATGAATCTTATAAGCTTGATTCATCTTTGAGTGCATATGATGAGTATTTCAATTCCCTCTCTTCTGTTTATTCATTTTCCAGTTCTTACTGAGATGAGGTGCCATATATTAATTCTCTAGAAATTGATAGCATGCTTTTCATTTCTCAAGACTTTTCTTTTCCATCAAATTTTGATTCTATTTTTGCATTTACAACTGACATTGGCCTTGGAAGGAGTTTGTTAGTTAATGATTCAGATTTTCAAGAAGTGATGAGTGCTGAGACTGGAGTAAAATGTGAGGAAATGAGTCTTTGTGACATGAGGTCGTGACCTAAGGATTCTCAAGTTGCGACCCCATACCGGGACTGTGATGAAGGTGGCCTCTGTCAAATTGAGTTGCGACCTGAAGGTTCTCGAGTTGCGACTTCAACCCAAGCATTCCAAGAGGGTAGCTTCTGTGATGTGAGGTCGCGACCTGGGTATATGAGGTTGCGACCTGATTCAACTATTTCACCTGCTGAACTTTAAACTTCAATTGCTCCACCACCTCATGTCTTGAAGACTTTGGTTAAAGGCCCAACACTTTCTAATTCAATTGCTACTCATACACATTCTAAAATTACACCCCATACTTTACAATTTTTGAATGATCTAACCTCTAATAATGATGTAGGTGTGGAGGTGTGAAATATGACCTGTCTTGCTTACACCTTGGGGTCAAATTCAAAATTAAAACCAAGGATTGTACTATAGGCACAACCTCGGGTCGTTCACTTATTGGAGCCTTAACTATTGATCCTAAGTTAACTAAATGCCATGAAAATGCAAATTGACCAGGGAAGAGTTGGGGGTTTTCATTAAAACTATTAATTGAGATAAAATGAAATGTAAATATATTTTTGGATTTTTGGAAAATTAGGATGGAATGGATGGGAAACAAGTGTTGAAACAATTAATAAAACCTCTTGAAAATGGACCTTTGGCAATCATAGTTCAAAATGATTTTGGGAGTAAAAATCACCAAGTTTTCTAAAGGAAAAAACTTAAAGAACCCTTTAAGTCTAGGATCTTAATCAATGGCCATCCATCACATAAGATCCTATTAAGCTCACTTAGTGTGTGTATTAAGATTAATTAATACACTTGGTTTAATGCAAACCCAGATTAACTCAATAATCAAACAATACCATGCAAAAAAAGAGTATCAAAAGAGTTGCATAGAAACATATATGTAACCACATATATTGAAGCTCAAATTCAACATTAACTAATCCAATACACAAGATAATCATCCAGAATTGATTACAACCATAATCAAAACAGTTCAGTCCCAATTTACAAATCTTAAGACGTAGAAATTCATAAATAAACAACTAGAACTATGGATGAAGCTAACTCCCCTTTGAAGCTCTTGGAACTCATGCCAATCAACCATCTTCAAGAGTTGAAGAACCCCTAGTCCTCCATAGTTCCAAGCATTGCTCCAACCAGCAATAACAGTCGAATCTCCATGGAAGAAGAGGTTATGGATGGATTAAAGGGAAAGATGATGGAATGTAATGAAGGATTGATGGAAGGAGGGGATGAGAGGATGATTCGGCCAAAGAAAGGTAAGGAGAGACCGAATGAGGCTTCCTTAGGTTGAAACTCAGCTTATACTGGCTACTAGGGGTGGTTTTGGGTCAGGTTGAAGCTTAGGGATTCGAATCAAAATGCTGAAATCGTGACTTCTGCAATTCTGACAAATCCGCCACGGCGGATGGTACTTTTCAGCCAAAACGCAAAGCTTCATTTACTCAGGGCCTCTGGTGTAATTTCTTGAATTCTGGGGCCCTTTTCTGCGATTAATTCGGTCTTTTACTACCTTTAATGTTGGGACTAAAGTATGATTTTCAAATTTGCCCAAATTTCTCCGAAAGTACATACATGGAAAATCATACATAATGTAGCATCAATTATCCTAGAAATCAATTAATAATACTCCTCCGGTCCTTAATATAAGACTCATTTCCTAATTTGATTAGATTAAGGAAGTTAGGTAAGTTAGTTAATTATAAGAAATGTGATACATTTTTCCAAAACTAACTCAACAATTAGGTCCTATATTAAGGACCGGAGAAGTAATTAATCTCCAATTATGACAATTTTGCCCCTATTATGCACTAATTCAAGGTAAGGAACTTTAATATAAATTAAGCACAATAAACAGTAAAAGAGCTACTAACAATGATAAAAACCCTTAAAATGATATGAAAAGACAATGAAGAATTGGGTTCAATCAATTCCCCACACTTAAACCTTTGTACTCCTGGACAAAGGCAATACAAAACTAAGGCAAGAGAATATCATTGATACAAATGGGAACCGCTATGAATTCAAAGTAAGAAAGCAGTAGTGCCATTAACCCAACTCTTCGAACAAGCAATCATAGTGATCCAAGTTAATAAGAAGGGATTAAAGTAGAGTACAATCAATGCAATGGGAATGAGCAAAAGAGGAAACACTCAGGATATAAACTGTTTCACTCTACTCACCAAGTTGGGGTAATTCTCTCTCAAATCCACTTAATCAACCACTTAACCATAAGCTTGTTAAAATCCTACCTCTCCACTCTTAATGCATGAATGCAATGATCAAGAGGACTTTTAAGGTTATGATGAATGGAAAAAGCTAAATGGAATGACATGAAGTGAAAAGATACAAAGTGATAAAGCACCAAGCATGATCAGAAAGGGCTTCCAACTAACATTTACTTTCTCTTGAAGCACAACTTTATTCTTCAAACCACTAATGAACTGCCTTATTTCAAAACTTTATTCTTTTGGTATCATTTTATTTTTATCTTTCTTTCTTTGGCTTTTCTCAACATTTTCTTCTATTTCTTTGCCTTTTTCTATTTCTTCTATTTATTTTCTTTTTTTTATGGCAATTCCAAACCCAAGAAGACAAAGTTCAACAAATCATGAATGTAATAGCAAGATGTTGTTGAATACTTGGACATGCAATGCATGCTTTGGCACTTCAGAAAAGGTGAAGGCTTAAATGGCTAGCAATGGATGAAATTGTGAGGGTTTGTGTTTGGGATGTAAGGGTTTAGAAAAGCATGCCTCTATCATGCTTATCAAATCAATGAGACTAAGTCTTAAATAAGGACTAAAACAAGTTCTAGAAAGTAGAAGATGTAAGTGGATGCAACTCACTATGAATGGAAATTAGGCTCAAAGAATCTTCTAACAAGGTTAAATCTCAGATGCTCATACATAAAGATTAATTGTACTCCAGATTAATCACAATCCATTAACTTAATCGCTATAAAAGCAAACTTGAAGAATTGTGACCAATGAAACTAAAACAATCAACTTTGAACAAATAGCAATTCTCATGAGTATCAATACAAGTTCAAAAACAGCTACTAAAGTCCAAGAATACGCAAATTCAAGTGTAAGTTAATTGAAGCAAAAATTTTCAAAAATTTTGACTCAAAATCTTCAAATTAAGTTCAAAAATCAATTAAAATTTTGAAAATTTTTAGAAAACCAGATTTTTCAATAAACACAGGAAAACAGAACACAATTATTGGATATCAATCCCTCTCCCACACTTAAATCTTGCATTGTCTCCAATGCAAAACTCAAGTGTAACCCTAAAAAAGAGAAACCAAAACCAAAACCAAAAAGGGAGGAAAAGAAAAGAAAAGAAAATAAACTACTTTTAACTACTAACTATGTCCCTCCCCCACACTTATCTCACAAAACAAGCAAATCATTCAAAGGATAAGAGTTAAGGAAGGAAAGGGACAACCTTGAGGACGAAACCTCTTTAGACTCTTATAGGAGAAGTTCTCATCCTGGATGAGAAACATTTATTTTTTCAGTGTGCTCACTTCTCCTTTATTGATCTTCGATGGTAGTAGTGGTGGGGGGTCCTGTAAGCAAGTAGAACCAATAGCAGTACCACATCCAAAAATAGGAACATGAAAAGAATTAAAATGAAATAAAGATAGTTTAGAAGTTAATCTCTTCAAGTAACTATCACAACTAAGAAAGTCAATAGCACTCCCATCAGTAGGAGTCAAACTTTTATTTAAATTTTTAAAACACTCAAGCTCATATGAAGTGGAAGCTGAAGAATCCAACTGACAGTTGTTGGAGTACAGTACATCACTACCATATTCACAAGAGGTAGTGTTTGAAGGAGGAGAAAAGAAAGAACAAAAAGATCTATGCATACTACTATTTACAATGCAAAATAAATCAGGAGACAAATCACAAGAAAGAATTAGATGAAAAGATTCATTTTTATTTACAAATTTATCTTTCAAAATTTTTGAATCTTTCCAAAGTAACTCATTAGAAGCATGAAACTCAATAAGATTTTTAGAAAGATAATTTTTAAGGCTATGGTTAAATTGACATTTCTCTATAAGATCATCATCCAAGCAATTCACATCAATATCATGCTTTATATTTGCAGCACTTTCAGTACTAGAAGGTGATGCACACGCTTTACCAAAGTTTTGCTTTTGCCACTTAACAAGTATATCATTTTTGTTATCAATACAATCCATGCATATAGTATGAGCATTGCAAGAACAAGATAAAGGTTCATTCAAATCAGAATCAGTTTCACCATCCAATCTACCACTAGAAAAAGAAGCATGTTTTTCACACAAAGAAGCAGTGATAGTGCAAGCAACATCATCAACTAAACAACTACTATTAGAAGTGTTCAAGTGAGAATTTTTATTTTGAAACATATGAGGGGATTCAACTATGATTTCCTCATCCACCTCATCATCACTCACATCATCAATAACTTCAACAGAAATAGTAGTTATAGCACAAGAGTTAATCTCCTCGAGAAGAGGAGCAATACTACCTAATGTAGGGTAAAAGTCCTTGTGAGTTTATAGATGTTCTTGCTGTATCTGGGCATCTTGTACAAGTGAATCTGGACACTTTGATTCGTCTTTCTCAATCTTAGACTCAATTTGCGCTATATCACTCAAGAACTTGCTTAATGCACTCTGACATTCTTTTACTCTTTCTCTAATTCCTTAGAGATTCCAGATATCTCTATCTCTTCAAGTAATCCATGGTAGTATGAATTCAAGCGAGCATACGCTTCCTTTAAAAATCGTATCTGGTCATTTTTAGGAATAGTGAGAAATGGGTCAGGTTCACTAAATTGATGTTCACGAGATTGGGGAAAGGGTTGGTACATGGATTGGGACGAGGTTTGGTGGTAGTGGTCATATGGTAAAGAAGGTGGTTCAAAGGAGGAATTATGTGGTAAGAATGGTTCAAGGTATGAAGAGTGATATAGATGGAATGATAGTGATGGTTCATGAAATGGTTAGTGAGATGAGGAAGTGTATCGGTGGTGGGGTTCATGTGATGGAATGCTTAACTCATGACATGGATGATGTGATGAAAAGTGTTTAAAATTTGGATTGTATAGTGGAGGTAATAAGTCATAATGTTGTCCTAATGATGGATGTTGGCTTGGGTTTGAATGGAATGAAGATGTATGGTAAGGGGAATGTGGAGGATCATTCATCCAATCATAGCCATGGTTATGGTGAGGATAAGAAGTATCATGTCCTTGATAAGTCCCACCATGTTCTTTATGATCAAAATGTGCTTGAAAGAGATCCAATTCTTGTTGTATAGCATTAAATCTTTAAGAGAAATCATCACCCATCACAACGTTGTCACCTATAAAAGAGGAAGGGTGATCAGATGGACCTAAGTTATTATTAAATCAAGCCATAAGAAAGCTAAACAATTAATTCCCAAAGAGTTTTTAAGTTTAACCTAAAAAGAACCAGGGTAAGAAGCAAAATTTTTTTTTAAAAAAAAAACTAGACTCTAGAGAGATATTTTCTTCTTCAACTATTACCTCACTTGTCCCCTCAGCTCTCTTTTCTTTTCTTATCTTCCTTAAACTCTTTTCAATTTCAAGGTTATAGGGTACAAGTTTGGTCTTTCGGGGCATGCAAGAGAGTAACTCAAATCAAAATAGAAGGAAACAAAATTGACTTGAAAAGCACACAAAGCCAAGTAAAAAGATGAGATGTGATGGATGCAAGTGTGTGAAAATATGTATAAGATGTATGGTATGGGTGGTAAGTGTGTGTATGAGGTGTGTGGACAAGAATAAATGAAAAAGAAAAAGATTTTTTTTTGAAAACAGTGCAGGCGCCACGGCGGATTTGCAAAGGCATTGCGTCACTTTTGACAGAGAGGATATGTTGCGGCGAATGAACCAAAGAGCCACAGCCTCTTTCATAGAAACAAATTTTCTATGTGCTGGAGACAGGCGCCGCGGCAGATTTGAAGAGGCGCCACGGCGGATTTCACAGAACCACTAATAGTAATAGCAAAAATTCAGAAATAGTTTCAGATTAGATGCCAACTTGAATTTTTCTAGCAACCAAAGTTCTAAACCAATCAAAACAAGTTCCAAGAAGTTAAATACACTTGAATATGAATACTTTTCATGCAAAAACCCTTGGAAACAAAACTGAAGGTATTGAATCAAAATTTTTCTCTATACACTCCAAAACTTTAAGCTATCAAAATCAACTTTGAGCAAATGTGTTCAAAACCAATTTCCTAATGTGAACACCTTCAAAACCAATTATAAGTGACTTGGAGAGATGGTGTGTGCATCTAAATGGATTTAAAACCAAAATTGCACATTCACAAAATATTAAACCACAAGTTAAAGCAACATAATCAACTATTCAGTAGCAACCAAGCCAAGAAGCCAATTGGTGCAAGAAAAACCAATCAATACACCAATGTAGAGCCAATACAAAATGCAAAGTATGAACTTATATGCAAGAATGCAAGTATGAAAAGTAAGAAATTCAAGATTTTTGTTTTGTATTTCTCAAAATTTTGATGCTAGGTAGAATGAAAAACCTATGTTATGAATAAATATGCAAATAGACTACCTAAATGCAACATAAAAAGGCTCTTAATCCTAGTCAACAATGAGTTGACACAAGTTAACCTAGGGAACCAATTTCTCGGCTCCTCGGCAACTGCGCCACTTGAAATATAACCTGTCTTGCTTACACCTTGGGGTCAAATTCAAAATTAAAATCAAGGATTGTACTATAGGCACAACCTCGAGTCGTTTCACTTGTTGGAGCCTTAACTATTGATCCTAAGTTAACTAAATGCCATGAAAATGCAAATTGACCAGGGAAGAGTTGGGGGTTTTCATTAAAACTATTAATTGAGATAAAATACAATGTAAATATATTTTTGGATTTTTGGGAAATTAGGATGGAATGGATGGGAAACAAGTGTTGAAACAATTAATAAAACCTCTTGAAAATGGACCTTTGGCAATCATAGTTCAAAATGATTTTGGGAGTAAAAATCACCAAGTTTTCTAAAGGAAAAACCTTAAAGAACCCTTTAAGTCTAGGATCTTAATCAATATCCACCCATCACATAAGATCCTATTGTTAGTGGCAATCTCACCCAAGAGGGGGGTGAATTGGGTGAGTTATAAAAATTTATGAAATTAAAACAAAGAATTATCAGAAACAGAGAGTGTGAGTTTAGAATGATTTCACTGTAGAAAGGAAGACACAAGATTTATATTGGTTCGGTCTCAACCACTTGACCTACGTCCAGTCCTCAGAACACCTCTAAGTATTTCACTATGTTCCAAGATTGATTGGGCTCTTGGCGCCTCAGTACAGTAATTGAATCTCTCAATCACTCCCCCTTACTTCTCGTAAGGTTATAGCCCCACTCAAGAGTCTACACCCTTGAGTATCACACAAAAGTGATTAATGAGTAGTAAATAAACTCTCTTACAGAGTGAATAAATGATAATCACTGACGCTCGGAGTTATGAAAGAACAAAGTATTGAATGCAACAGTAAAAATCAACGGAGGGTAGCTCGCGTATTCAATTCTGTTCATTAATGCTTCTTCACGCCTTTTATAGTTGAGGTCGTTTAGTAACCGTTAGAAGGAAGAGCTTCTAGCCGTTGTAAGTCCGGTTGCGTGTTTTTCCAGTTGCAACGATTTCCGCCATTAATGCTTCTAACAAGGTAGGTTACAGACTACTTGGACAACCGTTGGAGTGCCGTTGGGATTTTCTTCGTAATCTGTAAAAATACATTAATTCAATAAGTTTATTCTTCGTAGAATAAGATCAAGAGTAGATTCGACCAACTGATAATCGAATATTCATAGCTTATGATTAGAATCAATGTCAGATGCACTGGGTAGTAACTGAAAGTGCTTGATCAAAGCGTTGTTCGATTATTACTTGATCAATAAGGTTATCGATAATTCTGAGTGAAGACTTTGAACTAGAGAACTAAGATTATCGATCAAGTTATGGATCATTACTTTATCGATCAGGTGATCGATAAAGGGAAAGAGTGATAGCATACTATGATGCATAGACAAAGAAGATCAAGGTTACTTTTGATTTTGACATTCTTTAAATAGTGAAACAAGACACTTATGAAGGTTGAGAAAAGCTCGAATGAAATATATGATAAATTTTGAGAAACATCGAGACTTAAGGTTTTAAACTGAAATCGCCTCATGATCGAACAAGTGATCGAACACTTGTTGATCGATCAGGTTATCGATAAATAGAATGTTATAGAAATGACTTTTGAAACACTGATTATCGAACACTTTATCGATAAATAGATGATGGATAACCTTATTGATAAACAGTAAACAAAAGTATATTTTGTGAAAACACAGACTATGTAAGTTGATCGAATAAATGATCGATAAAAGCTTGATCGATAATGTTATCGATAAAGAGGTCTTTTCTTGTAAAACAAAAGAGCTGATTTATCGATCAAGTTATGTGAAAAGCAATGTACGCATTAAGGATGGTTATCGATAATATTATCGATAATCTGATTATCGATCCGATGATCGAAGAGCCACGATGAGACAGAGTTATGTTGATTATCGATCATGTGATCGATAATGTTCTTATCGATCAGGTAATCGATAAGCCACCGAAATAAATTCCTGCACGAAGAGTTATGAGGCAATGTTCGATCATATTATCGATAAATAGCTGATCGATAATGTGATCGATAAATGGCGATAAAAACAAAACATAGAATGAGTAAAGTACATTGCCATTTATCTGTCTTCTCATTGATAACTGGTTTATCGATCATGTGATCGATAAACACCTATTAATTTTGTATTTCCGATTATCGATCTAGTGATCGATAATTTATCCCAGATTTTCATATACAACTAAGAATGATCGATTAACACATTATCTAACACGTTATCGATCAAAGTTTCTGCTGAGTTTACATAATTAGACAGAGTTATTATCTATCAGCTTATCGATAAAACCTTGATCGATCAACATGCTGAATCACAAATTACTCACTTGTTATCATCAAAATCTTAAACCTAACACCTATTAAGCTCACTTAGTGTGTGTATTAAGATTAATTAATACACTTGGTTTAATGCAAGCCCAAATTAACTCAACAATCAAACAATACCATGCAAGAAAAAGAGTATCAAAAGAGTTGCATAGAAACATATATGTAACCACATATATTGAAGCTCAAATTCAACATTAACTAATCCAATACACAAGATAATCATCCAGAATTGATTACAACCATAATCAAAACAGTTCAGCCCCAATTTACAAATCCTAAGACCTAGAAATTCATAAATAAACAACTAGAACTATGGATGAAGCTAACTCCCCTTTGAAGCTCTTGGAACTCATGCCAATCAACCATCTTCAAGAGTTGAAGAACCCCTAGTCCTCCATAGCTCCAAGCATTGCTCCAACTAGCAGCAACAGTCGAATCTCCATGGAAGAAGAGGTTATGGATGGATTAAAGGGAAAGATGATGGAATGTAATGAAGGATTGACGGAAGGAGGGGATGAGAGGATGATTCAGCCAAAGAAAGGTGAGGAGAGACCGAATGAGGCTTCCCTAGGTTAAAACTCAGCTTATATTGGCTACTAGGGGTGGTTTTGGGTCGGGCTGAAGCTTAGGGATCTGAATTAGAATGCTGAAATCGCGACTTCTGTAATTCTGACAAATCCGCCATGACGGATTTATCCATTCACCACGGCAGATGGTACTTTTCAGCCAAAACACAAAGCTTCATTTACTCAGGGCCTCTGGTGTAATTTCTTGAATTCTAGGGCCCTTTTCTACGATTAATTCGGTCTTTTACTACCTTTAATGTTGGGACTAAAGTGTGATTTCCAAATTTGCCCAAATTTCTCCCAAAGTACCTACATGGAAAATCATACATAATGTGACATCAATTATCCTAGAAATCAATTAATAATAATTAATCTCTAATTATGACAATTTTGCCCCTATTATGCACTAATTCAAGGTAAGGCACTTTAATATAAATTAAGCACAATAAACAGTAAAAGAACTACTAACTATGATAAAAACGCTTAAAATGATATGAAAAGACAATGAAGAATTGGGTTCAATCAAGGTGGACCAACCTCAGGTTATTGCTTCTATAGACCAACTTGAGCTTGGTGCAACATCTAATAGGACTGAAGCAAGCATAGTCGATCCAAGTGAAGCTGGCGAATGCATCTCAAAAGGGTCTACAAAGGGGAGTTTCTCTAACTCTATTGATTTTCCTACTCTAATTCCCTCTGTTGTTCAACCCCCGACTTTGGAACTAAAAGATTTACCTCCCAACCTCAAGTATGCTTATCTTGAGCTTGAGAATAAATTTCCTGTCATTATTTCTAGTTCTTTAACTAAGCATAAAGAGACTAGTTTAATGGGAGTTCTTAGAAGAAATAGGGAGGCATTGGGTTGGCAATTAGCTAACATTAAGGGAATTGACTCTATTGTTTGTACCCATAGGATTTTACTAGGTGAAGATTCCAAGCCAATTAAACAAAGCCAAAAGAGATTGAATCCTTTAATTTTCGATGTGGTTAGGAAAGAAGTAGATAAACTTCTAAGAGCTGGAATCATATACGCTATTTCTGATAGCAAGTGGGTGTCACCGGTACAAGTTGTGCCATAGAAGAGTGGAATCACAGTAGTTAAAAATGAGAATAATGAACTCATCCCAACTAGGGTGCAAAACTCATGGAGAGTTTGTATTGACTATAGGAAGCTGAATGATGCCACTAGGAAAGACCATTTTCCCTTACCTTTTATTGATCAAATGCTTGAACGGTTAGCGAGGAAGAGTCATTACTGTTTCCTAGATGTATATTCTGGATATTTTCAAATTCCTATAGACCCTAGAGACCAAGACAAGACCACCTTCACTTGTCCCTTTGGAACCTATGCTTACAAAAGAATGCATTTTGGTCTTTACAACGCTCCTGGCACATTCCAATGCTGTATGCTATCCATTTTTGCTGAATTTATTGAAAAATACATGGATGTGTTCATGGATGATTTTACTGTTTATGGAAATTCTTTTGAAGATTGCTTGAAAAGTCTTGACCAAATTCTAGCATAATATATTGAGAAAAAGCTGGTTTTGAATTATGAAAAATGTCATTTTATGGTTAATCAAGGCATCGTGCTAGGTTATTTAATCTCTGAAAAAGGAATTAACGTAGATAAAGCCAAGGTAGAGGTGATATCTTCTTTGCCCTACCCAACCAACTTGAAAGAGTTGAGGTTCTTTTTAGGACATGTGGGGTTTTATAGAAGGTTCATCAAGGATTTTAGTAAAATTGCTTTACCTCTTTCCAAACTGCTGCAAAAAGATATTGAGTTTCAATTTGACCATGCATGTGAGCTTGCTTTTGATGAATTGAGGAATAGGCTAGTTACTCCTCCTATTTTGACTTCTCCCAACTGGGATTTGCCTTTCGAGATTTCTTGTGATGCTTCGAACTTGAGTGTGGGGGCAATGTTGGGTCAAAGGGAGAATTCTGTTTCAAAAGTGATTGCTTATGCCTCTAAAACTCTAGATGCAGCTCAGAAAAACTAGACCACTACTGAGAAGGAATTGTTTGCAATTGTTTTTGCACTTGATAAGTTTAGACCATACCTAATAAATTCCAAAGTGGTTGTTTACAGATCACGCAGCAGTAAAATACCTTTTCCACAAACCTCAATCAAAGCCGAGGTTCTTGAGGTGGATGTTATTACTTCAAGAATTTGATGTGGAAGTGAAAGATAGAGCCGAAAATGTCAACCATATGGCAGACCACCTGAGCAGACTACCTTTAGAAACCAAGGGAGTACTCGATTTTGATATTATCTGTGATTCATTCCCTGACTAATCTCTATGTGCATTGTCTGTTTCTCAACCATGGTTTGCTCACCTAGTTAACTATATTGTTATTGGTCTAATCCCTTCTCACTTGACCACATTTCAGGTTCAAAAGCTTAGGAGTGAAGCTTCCTATTATATATGGGACCCACCGCACTTATGGAGGTTATGTTCTGATCAAGTGATTAGACGATGTATTCTGGAGGTAGAGGCTCGAGCTATTCTGGAGGCTTGCCATGATACCTTATGTGGGGGGCACTTTAGTGCTAGAAAAATAGCTAGGAAGGTTTTAGATGCAGGATTTTACTGGCCCACCTTATTTAGAGACGCATTCACTTTTTATAAGGCATATGATAAATGCCAATGGTTTGGGGGGTAGATTTTATAGGCCCCTTTCCACCTTCCCACAGTTATACCTACATTCTCCTAGCCGTAGACTACCTCTCTAGGTGGGTAAAAGCCATTCCCACACGTAAAGATGATGCATCTACGGTTTCTAAATTTCTAAAGTCCACCATCTTTAGTAGATTTGGGGTACCTAAAGTGCTAATCAGTGATTAGGGAACCCACTTCTGCAACAAGTTACTCAATAACTTGTTGACAAAGTATGGGGTTTCCCACAGAGTGTCTACCCCTTATCATCCTCAAACCAATGGTCTGGCTGAATTATCAAATCGAGAGATCAAATGCATCTTGAAATGGATTGTCAAGTCCTCCAACAGAGACTGGAGTTTGTGACTAGATGATGCACTGTGGGCCTACCGTACCGCCCACAAGACCCCAATCGATATGTCTCCGTATCGGATCATCTATAGTAAGGCCTGTCACCTTCCGATGGAGCTGGAGCATCGATCATACTAGGCGGTAAAGAGCTGCAATACCAATTTGGAGGAGGCTGGCATGAACTGACTCCTTCAAATTCAAGAACTTGAAGAAATGTGGTTAGATGCCTACAAAAGCTTAGACATCTACAAGCAGAAAACTAAGCTTGCCCATGATGCCAACATCTTAAGAAAGAAGTTCATGGAGGGTGACAAGGTGTTGAGGTATCAAGCTCGATTCATATTCAAGAAGGGAAAGTTCAAGACGAGTTGGGATGGACCCTACATTATGACGGAGATGCATAACTTCAGGATGATAGAGCTCAAGGAGGAGGCCACAGACAAAATGTTTCAGTGTAACTGGCATCTCTTCAAGCTCTACGAAGAGCCCGCACCACCTTCTTAAGGTCAGGTCATCCCTTTCCTTTACTTCTACTATTCACATAAACTTACTTGTGCATAAATTACCTTGCTGTAACTTTTGGAAAATGCGAAAGGGACGCCCTCAGTAGAAGTATTTTTAAATTCTGTTGTTTTGTTTGTTTTCAATAATCTCCCTAGCCTTGAGTTTGATATAATTGTATTTGTGCTTCTGTTCTGTCACCACCACGCACCTCTTTGCACTCTTGAGTTTACCCACCTTTGCGCTTAGCTCTTTCCCTCTCTCTAGAAGGGTGACGTGTTGTGTTTCAGTCTTGAACTAAACTTCACAACTTTCACCTTCGTTGTTTTGTGTTTTGGCTTTGTGCTTTGGTGTGACTGTGTACCGTAATGCATACATTGCTTTGAGTATGGGGGAGGGAGTTCTTAATAGTTGGTTTTGTGTTTTGGGTGTTGGGTTTTGTAGTCTAGGAGTTTTGTTTTGAATTGTTAAGAATTTGATGATGGATTGCTAAGTTGGGTTCTTATAGCAGGCATTTTGGTAAGTGATTTTGGTTTAGGGACTTAAAATTGGAAGTTTTTCAGGGTCTAAGGTGTCAGAGCCTCTTTGTGCACTCAAGTCGCGACCTCACTGTTTTTAGATTGTGACGTGGGGGTTAGTCTGAATTTGGAAGCTCTCTGTGTGTTTAAGTCGTGACTTCAATATATATGGTCACTACTTAGGAAGAAACTGGGTAAAGGCTCTCTGTGAGTTTAGGTCACGACCTCACTGATTCAGGTCGCGACATGGAGTCTTCTGAAACCCTAAAATCCCAATCTGGCTCCTGAAGTCATGACCTCTTATACCTCAGGTCGCGACCTGACATGAAAAGTCAGGATTTTTCTGCGAGTTTACCCCTTTACCCTTTCTTATTTCCACCCTAATTACCACGTTACCCCTTGAACCTGCCCCCTATTCAAGCTATATTCACTGCAAGGACCCAAAACCCTAGCCTCCCTTTGTAAAACCCCTCGCAACCCTCCTTTCAGTTTTCCATTCATTCTCACGATCATTCTCCTCCCAGTTGCGACTCTCCAGCCTCCCATTCCTCTCTGAAGTCACGACCCTCCAATCACAGATTCTTCAACAGCTGCTTCTTTTCAAATTCCCTCTAAAGTCGCAACTGTTCAACTCCTATTTAACGGTTGCTTCCTCTACAACCGTTCAGTTGCTTCAGTCTTGTGGTCCCTAATGATTTTTTAGCGCCTTCACTCTGAGATTCTCCTCCTGCAGTGCGAAATCAAGCCTCCTCTTCACCCTTGAGTTCAATTCTTCCATCCTTCCACTCTCTCAAGGTCTGTTTAATCTTCCCTCTTCATTTTCAGTTTTTTTGTTCTTCCTAGTTTAGTTTTCTACGTTTTGTTTTAGGGGTAGTTAGTGTTGTTTTGCTAGGGCTTTGATTTTGGTTAAGTGGAGTATTGCTGGACGTTGAAAATATTGTTTAACTGATTTTTAGACTGCTTGGGACTACATTTTCTGGAAAAGAGTTGGCTTTTGAGCAAACTAGTTCGTGTTGCGTTTTCTGAAATTTCTGGGTTCAGGTCACGACATCACTGTTTTCAAGTGGCGACCTCACTGGTTCCCGAAATCTTAAATGTCCCTTTGTCTATTCCAGTCGCGACCTCACTATTTTCAGGTCACGACCTCAATGTTTTCTGAAATTTTAAAAATATTCCTCTGTCTCCTCAAGTCGCGACCTCACTATCTTCAGGTCTTGACCTGAGTTCACAGAGGAGGTTTTGAACCTCTAATTCACTCATGCTGTTTCCATATTGCTTTTTCTCAATGGATGTTAAACTTTACATATTGAGGATTTTAAAGAAATAGGTTTTGACAATGGACAATTATGAATACTTGGGTTTTCTCATGATTTCCTTAATGGTTTTAAAATGCAAATGTCCCAGTTCAAAATCTTCAACTATTTTGCTTAAGGGAGTTTCGTAATGGGTAAATGTAGGCCTAGTGTGGGCGAGTGC
The DNA here is from genome assembly GCF_004799145.2 of Neltuma alba. Classification (NCBI taxonomy): domain Eukaryota; kingdom Viridiplantae; phylum Streptophyta; class Magnoliopsida; order Fabales; family Fabaceae; genus Neltuma; species Neltuma alba. The sequence goes on from NW_021632985.1 coordinate 49,377, forward strand.
TTGGTTTATGGGCTTAGTGTAGTTTTTAGTTTCTTTTTATAGGTTTGTTTGTTTTGTGTGTTTGCTTTGGTTGCTTGTTAGTTGTTTGCTCTGTGCCCAGATGCCTCACACCAAGAACCCCGAGTCTTCAAGCTCAAAGAAGAAGCTTCGCCCTCATGAAGAGACCAGACTTTCAAGGAAAGAAGCGGTGGAGTTATTTGCCAACAGAGGGGTGGTTCAAGAGTGATATTTTCCACAAACACAGTAGTACCATTTCTATGAGCTTGCCAAACAAAAGGGCCTTCAGGAACTTATGAAGAAGAGGAACAAGGCCATTGGTGAGAGAATTTTACACTTGTGCTGCTATGGACGGACACAGAGGGGTCACCTTTCAAGGCAATGAATGTTTCTTAACTCGGCAGGTTGTTGAGAAGTTCTATAATTTGCCTGATGTCCCTGTCTACGAATACTAATGATAGAAGATCAGACTTACTGAAGTCCCCTGGGCACAGGTCTTCCAAACCATTAGGACAGGAGACGTTGGGTGGACCATAAAGGAGAGTGGGCAGAAAGTTTTTTAGCACAAGCACATAAATGATGAAGCTAGGATTTGGCTGAACTTCATGGTTTATAATGTGATGCCATCAGCCCACATTTCTAATGTTTCTAAAGAAGGTGCACTTCTGCTTCATCTCCTGATGACCATACAGCCGGTTGACATTCCCATTATTGCCCTGGACCAGATTGTTGCTGTATCAACAACGTCTAAACTCTTATGGTGTTTCCGTACTTGATTACTGATCTGTGTGCAGCACATGACATACCAATGCGTAAGTCTAACACTCTCTTGGACCCTCTCACGACCAGATGCTATATCGCCTCCAAATCCAACAGAGAAAGAAAGAGAGGAAAAAGGGTGATTGGGGAAGGTCAAGAAGAGGAGGCAGCTAAGGATGGCTCTAGTCTCAACCTCACCTCCTTGAATGATTAGATTACCGAACTCAGTCATCAAGTGACCAACCTAAGTGAGGAGTTCGATGCATACAAAGCTATCTCCATGTCTCACAAATTCAGAAGGCAAAGGTTTTTGGATCCCCTGATATTGGAGATGGCTAGGGCTCTTAAGGTCAATTTCCCCCACGAGTATGAGCGAGCTTTCTGGGAGAACACCATTCCTGCCGCCAATTATTTTAGTGAGGGTCCAGGACAATCATCCGGTGCTGGTGCTGCTGGTGCCGAGATAGGAGAAGGAGATGTCCAGGGAGGAGGAGATACTGGCGAAGAAAAGAGAGGAGGAGCAGAAGACTGAGAATAGTCTTCCCTTTCTTTTTAGTTTTTCTTTGGTTTTTGTTTTTCCTTGATGTCTGTAATTGAAGGCTTAACTTTTTTGTATCTTAACTTTTTTGCAATGGCTGTTTTGTATTTCCTTCTCTTTTGTTGTTGCTGCTGTTCTTTTCCCTTTTCTGTTGACAGTACAGACACTGTCAAGTCTGAGTGTGGGGGATCATTTCATTTTGTTTTGTTGCATCATCTCTGTGGTTATTGTTTTCTCTCAAAAATCCAATCTTTCATCATCTTTATTTGGCTTTGAATTGATTGTAGATGTTGAATTGTTGTGAATTGGATCATTTGATGCTTGCTGAAAGGGTCTTCACTTGTTAATTGTGGCCTTAGTTTGAAATTTTTTTGCGTTGGTAGCTTCTGTGACTTCAAGTTGCGACCTCATTGATTCAGGTCGCGACTTGAAGAGTGATTTTGGAGAGGGAATTCTCTCTATGATCCCAGGTCGCGACCTGGACTCTTTTCTGAGCACTTTTAATGTTCTCTTTGCTTGTTGGCATTGCGGTGTAGGAGGAACCTTTTTAAGCTACCTTTGTATCTTTTTTAAACAAATTGTTGCCTTTTTCACAAGGAACAAAAAACCGGACCGGACACTGAACCGGTCAAAATACTGGTTCAAGGGTTAATGGGTTAGATCGGGATCAGACCGGGGTTAGACCGATAATAATTAAAATAATTTAATTTAATTAAAATTAGTAAAATATTTATATTCTAATTATAAAAATAATATTTATGTATATAAAAAATTTTCTTTTTTATTTTTTTTCCTTTTTTTTCTTTTCCTTTTCTCTATCTTCTCTCTCCCACGTGCCATGCCACTTTTCCCCTTATACCACACATCACGAAGCAATGTCTATCTCATATGACATTGAACAAGCAGAGTAGACTAGGGGAGACTTGGGTGGTAGCACTGTAGCAACATATTTTGCCTCCTTGAGCATGCATAACCAGTTCTTCCACCTCTTTCTCAAATTACTTCTTGGCATCCTCAGCGATCACTTCTATTTCTTCCTCAAATGGAATGGAGAAATGGAGAAATAGCAAAAGGTCAGTACTATTTTTCTTCTCTACACTTTGTTCATCCATCCGATACTCTCTCCTTCTCGTCTTCTACAGATATACCTCAAAGCGGCACAAACAAGGATTTCTTTTCCTCAGCCTCCATGATCTCCTCTGCTTCTACTACCTATCTCTGCAGTGTCCATGGTTTTCAGCAGACAATAAGACGTCCATTCCTTCTCCGGCGAACAGTGAGAGCAGCTTTGGAAAAAAAAAACGGCCAACCTAGTCCACCCAGCGGTTTTTCCGGTTTTTACTGGTTTAGTCCGGTCCATTCCAGTTCATCCCAGGTTGATTGGGGGCCGGTTTTTAGACTAAACCAAACCAGACTTCAAACCGGTTCACCAGTTTTTCTGTTGAACCGGCTGGTCCGGTTCGGTTTTTTCTTCCTTGCTTTTTCATATACCCTCATTGCATCAAATAGTTTTTCTTGAAAAACGTGCCATCCTTGGATTTTTAAGTATATTGGATTTTGAAAAAGATTTGCTTTTTTCTGAAGAATTTATAGTCACTTTTGGGAGTCAAGTATATTCTCAAGTGATTATCGTGATCTTTTTAATCCTCATCTATTGGGTTGCTTTTGTGATAAGTGTCTTAATGCCTTGTGACTAGTGCATATTTATTGAAACTTCGTGTATGAGCAATAGAGATATGAAACCCTTGTCGAAAGGATATTCTTGAGCCTTGATTCCTATATTGAGTGATCATTCATGTGGTTTACATTCTCTAGAACTTGTTTTAGCTCTTGGTCAAAATTACATATGCATTTATGATTTTGAATATGATAGAGGCATTCTTTTCTACACCTTTCTACCCAAACACAACCCACAACCATTTATCCGTTGCTTGACCATTTTTGAGCCTGCACTTCCTTCATTTTGTCTACCACTTCGAGTGTTTTAAACAACGATGTTAATTGAGTTGAATTCGTCTCAGTAATTACGATTTCCTGGTCTTCATCTGTCTTAATTGGGAATTTTCCTTTTATTCCAGGTTGAAAAAAAAAGAGAGAGAGAAAAAACACACACACACAAGAGTAAGGAAATACTCCTTTTATATACATAAGCTATCGCAGCAAAATGAAGTTGAATAAGGTATTCCCTTGGTGATAGAAGGTTGGAATCTGAACTTCCTTGACTAGAAATAGATGTTACTCAACTCATATTTCTTTAATTCTTGGCACTCAATTTCATTTTTTTCTTTCGATTCCATTTAGCCTTCCTATCACTATAACCCCAAAAGTCCTCTTGATTCTTTACATGGATGCTGAATAGTAGTGGAGATTTTAGGGTTATTACAAGCTTTTGGTAGAATGTTTGCTACTTGGACAGTTGAGAGAAAAGAACCCCAATGAGGAGAGATGAGCGATTCAAACACTTATATCTTGTGAGCAAATCTCTGTTGTTCATGCATTTTGAGTCAATTTCATCTTGTATCTGATTACTTGGCATTGTTCATTTTATCATTTTTTGTATTCCTAAAAGATGTTGATCGATTAGCTCTTGAGATCACTTTTGAACATGCTAGTCTCTTTAATTGTAGCTGTATTTTCTTTAGAATGATTCAAATCTTTGTCCAGGAGTACAAAGGTTCAAGTGTGGGGGAGTGATATAACCTAATCTTTATATGGTTTTCTCAAGTGTTTTCTAATGTTTTGCAACAATTTTACCCTTATTATGCGTGCATTTATATCCATTTGATTCCATTGAGTCATGCATTGCATTTTGCTGTTTAAGGGGTAAAAAGAAGGGTTATTTTTCTCTTCTAAATTTTAATTGCCTTGATTTGTAATCAGTTGGTCTTTACAAAAGATCTTTGTTGTGATTTTCAGGCAATTGGAGAAGGACCCAAGAGTCATGATAGAGCATGGATGGAGCCAAAATGTTACAAGGACCAAGACACAAAAGTTGGGAGTGTTCTGCCTCCCCAGGTCGCGACATGGAATACTTAGGTCGTGACCTAGATGCCATTTTACTGAAGCCACGTATTTTGGATCTGAGTAAAGATGCAAGCTCTCTGTCTTCCCAAGTCACGACAAGAAGCCTCTTAGGTCGTGACCTGACTTCCCTGAGTCACAACCTTACAGTCCTAAGTTGCAACCTGAATGCATTAAGTGAAATTGTGCGTTTTGGAATAGGTTTCTGAGCTTTTATATCTAAGGAGGGCGGCCACCACGAAAAGGAACTCTTCCATTCTGCAGATTTGCACAAGGTTGAGCCACCATCATCTCCTCTCTAGTCTCCATTGATCCTACACCCAAAACTTCCATTTTTCTTCATTTCTTCATCATTTTCTGTAATTCTAAACTGATCAAACCACTCCAACACCCTTCTTCTTCATTTTTCCAACCTTATTTTTAGCTTTAACCATGGCTATTCATTCCTGGAGCGATTGCGATTGATTTGAAGGCATGAGAGGCTAAACCCTTAGCCTCTTGGTGATGGAAGACAAAGCTTGAGCTCAAGGACTTAATTGGAGAGTTTTCTTTCTATAGTTTAAATCATTGTTTGATGCTGTGTTGAATTTTTCTAAATTTAGGAACTTTTGACACTTGTATCAAACTTGGTTTATGATTGTAAATCTTGTGTTTAGACTATTCTATTGTATTTGGATTGGATGATGTTAATGTTGATTAATCTATTTTAATATTCCAGTTTGAATCCTTGTGTTCAGTTTGATTATCAGTGATAATTGTTGATTAATCTGAGTGTTTGGTATTCTGTGGCTGTCGATTGACATTCAGAGGGCATTTGCATCATTCATTCATTTACACTCTAAGTGGTTTTCAGCAGTGTCTTAAGAGGTGTTAATTAACTTTGATTAAAGTGAGTTTTCATTAATTAAAACATTGGACCTAAGTGATTACTTGGGGTTTTCTTCAGACTTAGAGGTTTTCCAAACTCCCAATCATTCTAAAGAGTAGGGATAGCTGAGCTTTCATCATCAAGAGACTATTTAATCATAATTCCCTTTTAATCCAAAACATTTCTTCATTCATTCAAAATACAAAAAATAGTTAATTTTCTGCACTTTGCATATGTTGCACCACTTTTAAAACAACTAAAACCCTCCTTTTTACAATGTTTTTGAAACGCAATTTAGACTAGGATTTCCAATAACAAGCTCCTCGAGAAGAACGACTGGTTGCATCCTATACTGCATGTTATCTGGTGCAACTCTTTTTCTTGACGATCCGGAAGGCGACAGTCCGGCACATCGATCATCTCTACATTGACAATGGTTTGATTCTTATTTTTTATCATTTAAAGGAAATAAGTGGGAGGTGGTAGGATGGAGAACACCAAGTATTGTGTATGTTTCCATTTTCTGTGTTGATGTAAAGGAATCAAACATTCTTCCATGCATTAGATTTTCTTTGTATATACATATCTTCTCCTGTAATTATTAACTAAGACAATATCATATCAGGCTCAAACATTATATTTTTCCTTTGTAATTATTAACTGTCGTGTTATGATATTACACTATTGCATCCATTTTCTTTCAAATGCCTAACCATTTTATTTTCATTTGGTTTTTTATATGGTAAGAGAACATATTACACCCGTGCATCGCGCTGGCCTTGTACTAGTTTGAAAAAAAAAAAATACTCTAGTTAACTCGCCTCTGATGTTCCAGTCCAACTTCTCCTGGTTCACACACCGTCCGACATTGTCGGTCTCACTCTTCAACTGCCGTTTATAGCCCACTCAAGACTTCAATGTTGTTTCTCTGAATTTCAGATTTCAGAGTAATATATTAAGAATTATTGGGTGTAGTCAAATGTCATATGCATCCACAAACTATATGCGAAAATTGAGAGTATGTTGTTTCCAAATATTCGCCCCATGAAGGAATTCCCACTTGGTTTAAATGTATAGTATTGAAAACTTAACTCAAATCGATTAGTCAGATTAGTGAACGGGTGAACTAATCTCCTGTGGCTAGTTTAGTTGGAAATTTTCAATGGGTGATCGGATTAGATTTCCTTTTTTTTTTTTTTGCTTTCTTAAACTTGAAATGATATCGTTTTGTGTTTAAAAGAATAGCAATCAATTACGTTTATGCTTTAATTATTATGATGCCTAACGAATTCAACTTTGTAATACAAGAATCTAACAATTAAACGTAGATAAACTGTGCTAAATAATTGTTGGCAAAAAAAAAACTGTGCTAAATAATTCCTCTTTTTTTGAAAAAGAAAATGTATGTATTTTTATTATGAGAAATAATAGTTGCATATATAAGCACAAGAAGAACTACCTAAAAGTAAAAATAAAACCAAATAAAGGCATTACAATAATACATAAGCAAATAATATAATTAATTAGACTTGTCTATTGTAGTCCAACTGACACTAAACATTTTTATTAAAATTATATTGAGTGAGTTTATGAGTTTGAATCTTTAATGGAAAGTACAATGGGTGTATGGATTATGATTTTAAAAAAAAGGACTGGGTGCCACATCAAGTTAACATATTACTTTTATTCTAACTTCAATTTACAAAAGTTAGTTGGGACAAAGTCATTTTTGTAAAAAAAAAAAAACGTTAATTAATCCAAACAAATTGCATTTTGAGCTTTGAATTGTGTTTTCCAAGTCCAGAACGTAAATCCAAACAGTGCCAAATACCTCGATGCTTAGAGGGAGGAGGTGGGATCGAAGGCTTGAACGATTATTTGATTAGGTGGTGAGCATAAAAAATGTACATTATTTATATATTTGGTGGTTGATTTAAAATCAAAAAGTGGAATTCCAGGTTTAAAAAACCAGAAAAGTTGAATTTTTTCAAAAAAATAAACGAGTAAATAAAAAAGATTGGAAGTCGCCGTCATTAATCATCATGAGGTAAAAAAAAGTCAGCAGCTAGTTTATTTTTGTATCATTTTGTTAAATGGTAATCCCCTCCAGTTCACGTGGAAAATTAAAGAGGAAAAAACAAATAAATATCCTTAAAATATTAAAACCCCAAATTAGTATTCTAATTTAATATTTTCTGATTCGGAACAAAATTACAAAAATACAAAATATTAAATAATCCTCCGGTTCTTAATATAAGACCCATTTAATTAATTTGATTAGATTAAGGAAATTAGGTAAGTTAATTAATTATAAAAAATATGACACGTTTTTCCTAAAACACTATAATTATCTTTCTTAATACTCCCTTTTCCTCTTCTACTTGATCTTGGTTGACGGAGTATCCATAGAGGTAATTTAGAGAAAACTGATAAATATGAAAAATGGATCTTATATTTAGGACAAAAACCAACTCAACAATTGGCTCATATATTAAGGACCGGAGGAGTATAATGACAAAAGAAAACCTCACCATGAAAGGAAAAGATGGAAAATGGAAGGCATAACCAAAGCAAATAGGGATAAAATCTTAAACACGCAGAAGGCAAATGAAATAAAGACAGGAAGCAAATTACAAATGAAAAAAAAAAAATCTGAGGAAGAAATGAAAATCACATGATTCATCCAAACCAAATATTTTTTGCTTTTAATTAATCAAATTCGTCCATCATGGGCTTCCCGCCATGTAATATTGAAGTCGACAGCTAGTTGCCATATCGGCATCACTAACTCATCATATTTGTATGCTTGTGTGCGTTTAAATTACATTAAATAAAAAATAATGTAACACTGAAAATAACATAAGTAAACTTGCTTTTTACTTAAACAACATAATTCATTTATTATATTTCTAAGGTTGAATCGAACAAATATTTTGTAATACATAGAAATCAGGGTATAATATTAATAGTTATTTTTTATTTTGTTTCTAGTATGTTAATTTAGTAGTAAAAGAGGGACAAAGACCAATGAATAAAACAGTCCTTTTCCTTTCATCTAAGAATTAAGAGGCACATAATTTCTTGATTATTTGTTTTGTGTGTATCAATTTATAAAATTCTATGATATAGATACAGGGCAAATATATTCATACACATTTATTCATATGTATAATTAACCAAAAAAACCATGAAATATTATATTCATCGACATGCATCCAGTGTAACATCCCAATTTTTTTTATTTATTATTATTCCTAGTGTTTAGTTAAGTTTAGAAGGAGTTTAATGTTTGATAAATGAGTTTTATTCTCTATTTATTTAAGAAAAGAGAATTATTGAAAATAAGATTTATAAAATATGTATAAGGAAATTTCTGAATAATAATAATAATAAAACGGATTAAAAAAAATGGAAAAAAAACGGGGTACCAAACTATAATTTTGTCCCATTTTAATATGGGGTCTTTAACTGGAATTTTTTCCAAAATATTATTTTAACCGTTGGGGGCCAGAGAGAGAAACATTTCGACGTTTTTCTTTTTCACCTTCTCCGGCGCCTCCTCTCATTTTTCCAGTAGGGTTTCAACTTTGCAGATCATTTTGGTAAGCCAAATGACTTCTTTTCATTAAACTCTCTTCATGAAAGTTTTTCCACTCATCTAAATCTATCTAATGATGGTAGTTTTATACTGTTTAGAGATAATTTTTGGGTTTAGGGTTTGAAGCAAGTGTTGAGTTTTGATGATAGGTAAGTATAATATTGTAGAGCTATTTTAGTAGATCATTTCTATCAGTTTAGTTTTATTTATTGACTGACCTAATATTTTTAAATGAATTATTTTAGTTAAACAGATATTTATTTATGAAAAATATGATATTTATACCATGAAACTGTTGATTAAATTATTTACTTAGATGCATTTGATGTATAGTGAATTTCTAATGGTTGGTTTTTGAGATTTAAAGTTAAAATAGGATTTTTGAATTTTAAATATGATAATTTCAGATTTAAAAATTTGAGAAAAATCTGTATTAAAGTAAATACCTTGAAATGTTTAAATGAAAATTTTGGATTGTGAGGATATATAAATTTTGTGCTAAAAGACTTAATTATGGGTTATGAGAGGTTTGGGTTTAGCATAGAATTAGAAACTTTAACTTATATATATATGTTTTAGTTTAAGTAATTAATTAAATAGCTTGTGTATTGATATGTAAATGTATTGGTTGTGTAGATTAAATTATTGGGCTATTGGTATGAGCACGGGGTTAACCTTGTGGTAATACTTGTTCTAGACAAGAGGTAACCACTTTCCACTTATTATTCATGCTCGTAGGTTGTTTGTGATTGATTTTGAATTATAAGGAATTTATGAAATATTATTGAATTACGATGTGAGCTATGAAAGTATGTTGTTATTGAAATTGTCTTGTGAGACTTTTGTTGCAAAAGATATATGTTTACTATTATGATGATCTTAGGTATTATGAGTCAATTGAAAAATGGAAAATCCCAATTGATTTTTACATGTTGATGATTGTTTATGAATGCAATATTTTGAGTGTTGATATATGAGGGGTGGCGGATGTTGATGATGGGTACTATAACAAAGAGGATATAAGGGGGTGAATTATGTACATTTGAGGATATAAGGTGGTAGGGCCATCAGGTGTACACTGATTGGTCCTTTGGCCCAATTATTCATTATAGGGCATTGACACCCTACTAGTAGACTAGAGGGGGAACCCATGGTCCGGTCTGGTGCTCTGTGGATTTTGGCCGGTCCATATCACTTGATCGGTGAGCTTGTCTAATTACCAGTCACATGGATGAGGATTTAGCCCATGGGTTTAGTCAGAGGATATAAGGTGGGTGGATATAAGGGAGGTGAAAAGATTATTGATTATACTTTTTATATGCTTTGACAATATGAAATTTGTTGGAATACTATGAATTTGCTTTTGTCTCACTTGACACGTCACGAGCACTTACTTGTATGCTTGATAAGTAGGATTGCTGGTTACTGAGACTTTTGTCTCACCCCGTTGATTTAACACTTTTCCAGGTGATAGTTCCCGTTCGGGTCAGTCAGGGAAGGCTCCGGAAGCTTGAGCTGCTATTGCAAAATTGTAGCGCTTCCACTCTTTTGATTGTGTTGGATAGATGTATATTGCCATGATAGGGCCCATTCCACATACTCTGATATGTTTGAGATTGATTATTTTGACAGTGTACTTTTGAGAACTGTTACTGGACTGTATGCTGGTAGAAGGCCGGAGGCCTTTAGGCATTTGCATGTGATTTCTTTTGTTTGATATGAGTGGTGAATCCACAGTGATCTTTGACATGAAATGACTTTTGATTTTGTTGAAAGTTATGAAATGTACTATTTAGTAAAATCGTGTTATGGGCTTATGGTTGAAAATGATATTCTAGATTTATAATACCCAAAGCCCTATCCATTATGAATATCTTTTTGCACGCAGTTAATTTAGGAAAGTTCTTTTAACCATGATAGACATATTTATGGATTGGTTTAACTCTTTTTCTATCATGGTTAATCTCATATGATTTAAGATATTTATATAACCATGATAGTATTTCTAAATATTTTTACAAAGTTTCTTTTCTATCATGGTTAACTTTTTGATATTGATTACTTTATAAGTGTAGTAGTTTCGTTGTTACATCCAGGCAAAAAGAAAAAAATTGCATGAATAAAATGTTTATGACAGTTTATATATAAAATTTTTGTTCTTTTTTTAACACAAATATTGTTAAACAAAAAATGTCAAAAAAGCATGATATTATTGCAAATAACTATGATATCCATTTATTATTCTACCTTAAGACACTAATAAAAATTCTATTACCATTGATATTTGTGTGAATTATATTAAGCAATAGAATGAATATGTATGGATAAATGCGTTACAGGTACATAGTGTTGGGAAAACAGGCTGACTTGGTTCTAGAGGGTCAACGTTTGACAAAGCCTGACTTGACTTTGTAGGTTCAAGACCAACCCGATAAGCAGGAAACCCTTATATAAATATATATATGTATATATATTTAATTTTTAAATAATAAAATATTAAAAATGATAAGTGGCTAATTCAAATTATAAAATAATTCTTTATATAAGTATAAAAATATCCTCTTGTCTAATTTATCTGATTTCAAGATATCAACACATATAAAATAAATGTAGTTATTATGTAAAATCTAAATCAACCCAATTTTGAATCTCAAATTTAAAATTAAATTAAACAAACCATTTCATGAAATTCAATTCTGATAAAAAAAACTAGATATTTGTAATATTATCAAGAATGTAAAAAGCATCAATAATATTCACATCATGAATAATTTTAAAAAAAATCACAAAAAAGAAGCTATAAATTTGTAAACACCAAATAAGGAATGTTAACAAAAATTTGTTATTATTTATAAATTCAATATTGTCGACGTCAAATTACCAAATCTGATTTGAGATTTAGTAATTTTTATTTTTATTTTTATTTTTTTGTCATTCTCCCATTTTCAAAATAGGCTCGCTTGCCCTTTGAAGAGTTTTTCCCCCCTTTTTTTTTTCTCTGTTACAAACTTTTTTTTTTTTTGGGCTCTGGGTTTGTTGTGAGCTATTTGAAGATTGGAATCTCAACTCCGACCATAGCAATTCTCGAACCTAAATAGGCTAACCTTACGAGCACTGCTCTATATATGGTATATGTACGCAACCTGTCGCATTTTATCTGACGACTTTATTAGACATTGGTTTCAGTTTAATGATATGATCAACTGTGCCCATAAACACGTCTGAACACAAAGGCGAAGTTAAAAATTTTGCATAGACCTAAAATTTATATAGCAAAGGCCCAAGTTTTTATTACAAATTAATTTGAATTACATAATACTAACACATTCTTTGAATATTTTTAAAAAATAAATAAAACTAAAATGCTTGAGTATGAGAAAACATTTAAAAGAGTAGTTAGTCAGTTACCTTCAATTGTGCTCATCTTAATCTACAACATTAAAATTAATTTTAGATGATCTAAATTTAATTCAAGTATTTTTTTAGTTTAAATTATTTTTAATTTTAACAGTTACAAAATTTAAAATAAAAATAAACTAATAAATGATATTTCTTAAAAATAAATTTTTTATTAAAAAATTGCAAGCAAAAATTTTAAATATGAATGATTTAAATCAGATTTTGAATGGTGCAGGTTTTAGTAAATATTAAATGAAAATCGCCTCATTAATTGTTCACATGGCGTCGCGGACTCGCGGCTAATCTCCTGTAAATGAAAAGTAACCAAAAAAATAAAAAAATAAAATAAAAAACTTTATATTCTCTGTCTATCTAAATTGGTAATACTTCCAACGGTCTTATTTATAAAGTTCTAAAATTTAAATCGTTTTAGTCTTTTTTATAAGATTCTATTAATGATTGTCTTAATATTAAATATATTTTTATCAATTTTTCTCCTAATTAAGTTTTTTTCCTGTCCTAATCTTTGTCTCATATTTCATTATCTTTCATCTTTCATCTTATTACTATTATTTCTCTATCTCATTTGCCCCTTATTAAATGATGAGATATTAAAAAAAAAAGAAGAAGTTTTTTTAACATATTTATTGCCTCTAATTAATTTTAGCTTTTTTTCTTAAACTGTGGAATTTAGTCAATAAGATCTTATAAAAAAGACTAGAGGGAGTATAAAGTAATAAAATACAATATACTTTTTTCGGAAAAAATGACAAAAAATACTTATTGAATTTCAAAATAACAAATACATAATTTCCATAGATTTTGAAAAAGTAGTCAAAACTATTATAACAGTAATAAAGATGACTTATTTGTCTTTTTAAAATTCAATAGTTAGATTTTTTTTTTGAGTCATTTTCTCTAATTTTTGGGCAGTAGAAAGTAGTATACTTTTTTATTTTATTTCTATTGGTTAAAGTATATGCACGTTGGGATGGGCGCATATTATATATATAGTATTATTTTTTTGTCTTTAATATAAGACCTTATTTAACTCTTATTTTGATCTTAAATACAAGACTCAAAACAACTATGTCTCTCATATTTATTCATTTTTTTTACAAGATAGCCTTTCTAATAATAATAATTCTAACTAATAAACTTGATTAGTAAGGATATTTTAGAAAAGACAATATATATTTATTACGAATAACTAACTTAATTTATTTTTATAATCTACTCAAATTATTTAACTAATTTTTATATTTAGGTGTATATTAAAGATTTTTGGATTTAGGATGGATTTCTTTTCAGAAATGGCAAGTATTAAAATTAAAACAAATTATTTGGGGGCAATTTTGTTTTCTTTTGAGAGAATTGCAATTAGGTCCCACCTAAGAGAATTAAATACAAAAAGGTCTCTTGAAATCATGAAATTATTCTGAAATCTCAAGGGACTTTGTTGTAATAAATTTTATTTGTTTAATTATCAAATTATCCTTCTTCTTTTTCTTTTTTAAAATTTGTATTAACAACTGAAAGAGCAGTGGTTGACAACTTATGATATAATAATTAATAACTATCACGGTTGGTTTGACAACTCATGCGTTACATTTTGTGATATGCTGAGAAAATGTGTTATCAAACCAACCGCGATAGTTGTCAATCCTTATATGGAATATCATGTGTTGATTTAAAAATAAAAAAAATTGAACAGGGACACTAAAAAAAAAAAAAGGTACCAGGGCAAGTGAGCGGGCAACATACAACCTTGCTTTGTGCAATTTATTTTTTACTAGGTGCAAAGACTTTCAAAACAAAAATTATTTACTTGTCGCCGAAGATATATTACTTATAACTGAAAAAGAGTTGCATTCGCTCAAATTTTAGTCATTTTGGCCAATAAATTTTCTAATTAAAAGCCTCTCATCAAATTTAAACAGTTGAAAGTTGGTCAAAACAAAATGTTAAAATTTCATCTTAATGTAGCTTATAATTCCCCGCTATTACTATAAAATAGAATTTTCAACTTTTTCCCCCACTATAATTGTAAAGCATTCGGATAAAATTTTAACAATTTAAATTTATTTATGTATTTTATATAAAATTATAATAGTATTTTCATAAAATATTAAATGTAAAAAGGAAGAAAAAAGAAAGGGATATCACTACAAAAAAATATGCTTTTAGCAACAGAATTTAATGACGGAATTTTTTATTTAGCGACGGAATTAGCTGGCATTCATATAAATTCATTTTTTGGTTTTGAATTTCTATCATACATTATATATTTCAATATATTTTACATATGGTAAAATTATTTCTTTCTTATATCAGTTTGTATAAGAAAGTTATTAATATTCTTATTATATTTTTTACTTATTATTAATAATCAAGAGGAATTTATTTTAACAAAATATAAACAAGTTTTCTAAGAAATTGTCTTTCTATTTTTAGTGTATACATAATGATGACATGAATGATGACGATATCTTCGTTAACACTAACTCCACAAATATATCAATTTATTTTATAATTAAAAATGTTTTTAAATCATTATATTCTTAATTGTTATTATATAAATTTTTGTAAGATTATAATTTAAAATAACAAAATTTAAAATTAATGACGGATTAGCAACGGAATAGAATTAGCGACGGAAATTTTTGACGGAAAAAATTCTATCCTAATTCCGTCACTAAATATTTATTGACGGATTTTTCGACGGATTAGGGATAAAATTTAAGTGACGAACAGAAATTCCGTCGCTAATCCATCAAAAAAAGTTAGCGACAGAATTTCCGTCACAATTTCATTAGAAATTAGCGACGGAATTTTTTTCCATCGCAAATTCCGTCACTAATCAGCTATTTTTTTGCAGTGATATAGGACATAAAGGATGCTCTTCCGGGAGTTATCTGAAGAAACCCAATGTAGTGCTCAATGAGAAGAAACGTTTCTCATGGGTCATGAGGTTGTCGTGAGAATAATACTTCATTGTGACTATACTACTCATCAAGGTTTCTTCTAAGGCAAATCCCAAATATTGTAGGTGCTAACTCCTTTTTTTTTTTTTTCCTTTTTTCTCTAAGTATATGTATTGTTTTGTTGAAATCTGTTCAGATTATGATCAGACACTCAATGAAGACACTTCTTCTAATGAGAATTTAAATTTTGGTTTATCACTTTTTTTTTTCATTTTTTCTCTTTTTATTTATCTTTTTCTTGTGCAATGAATTTTCAGTTTTATGGATTGTGTTCTTCAAAGTGATTTTTTTTTTTAATGCTTGAATCTTAGTAGGGTACATTGTGATGTGAAGGGAGTTGAAAATGAAACCAATGATCCGATGGGACATCGGAATCATCATTAATTGATAGGCATGTGCAGGCGGCTATATATGATGGATCGGGTCCATATATTGATGGAGAAAACCCAAGTACCCAACCATACGTCAGAAAGATCATTTTCATCATGTGATATATATTATTAATTATTTTGGTGGGGATAGAAAACATTATTGTTGTTGTTTATAACTCCTTCTGTCCATCAGTCTTTGATAGATCCTTTTAGAGTCTGTCTCGGAATCACATTTAAAAGTGTTTATAAGTACATTTTATGTAAATCAAAATAAAATTCTTTTCACATATTTATCTCGTATTTTATAAATCATAGTTAAAAAATTACTTATAAATCATTCTAAAAAACCCTTAGTTGAAGCAGTATTGTAGAGATCATGTTGCTAGCTAAGCTACTGGTCCACGTAGTACATAAATTTTAATGCTGTGATTTATTAACTTGTCATTAATATCATGATGGGAACCAGACATTGAATAATTATTCTGTCCCATGCATCATGGATGGGGGAAACACTTGAATGTGACATGAGGGGCATTTCTGAAGTAACTTAGCTTATTAAATACTGCATAAAAGAATAATAGATGACAAAAGACATAACAAAGACCTGGTTTTCTTGTGGAATCTATATAGGATATGATATACAGGGTTTTGCACGCCGCCATTAAGTTAAATTGACGCGCGCGCGCACACATATATATTTATATATAATTCATCTATCCAAAAAAGGAACATCATGTGGTTGATGAAGTTTTCTGAGAGAAGTTCGAAATTTCCATGTACAAGCTTGAGGATGTTTGGGAGAATATACATATAATATTTATTTATAAGCATCATGTTCTAGATATCTCTTATCGTATACAATATTACTTGGATAAATTCTTACCATTTTCTGACTAGAAGACAGCTAGCTTATACATGAGCATAACACTTGAGGATTCGCCATGGTTTGCGGATCATAATCACAGAAATTATTATTATAATTATTGTTATTTATTTATTTGAAAACTTGGTCAAACACGTGATAACATGGCGGAAGATTTTTATATGTATGTATGCGATCTCTCGTGCACTCACACATATATATGTTTCTTGAGTTCTAAACATAAGAATTAGTAGATATGTTTGTTCTTATTCTAAATATATTATTTTAATTCACTTTGTCTCTCAAATTTATAAATATTTTTCTAAACTCTTCATGTTTAAAAAGCAGTAACCAACACAAATGAATAGAATGGATATACTAATTACTTTAGTAAGACTAACACTTTTTTTTTTTACAGTAATTAATCTAATTAATTTTTTAAATATTAAGAAATTAGTTATCTAACTTTTATATTTATGATTGGAGAGTATTTTTAATTTTGTTGTTGAGATGTAGGGTTATATTAACAATGTGGCTATAGGTCAGATTTAAGAACTCAGCAGGTAGAGGTCCCGACCTCCCTGCATCTTTTAGCTTCTTCATTATATATGTGTGTTCTTCCATATCGTCTTCCTCACTTCTCTCATCCTCTAAGTTCATTTTCAAAGCTGCCCTCCTGCTTCAAAGGATCTGGGATCATCTTCAAGGTCGCATTATCAGATTCAGATCAGAAGTTATTATTAGTGGTAAGTCTCCCTTCAGATTCAGAAACCATCGCTTCTTTCTTCATCTTTCATTCTTTAAGTTCGTTTTAATTCTATTGTTGCCGTAAAATGATGTCATTAAAGCTATTTTTCTAGTAGTGTACACTATCAAATCAGAAAGTTTCCTGCATTAAAGTAGAGTTTTGAGCGTGAACACTAGATCAGCATGCATATACTTTTTTTTTTGGGTAAATAATACGAGGCATTTAGCCTATCTTATTGTATCAAAACTGAACGCCGGAAAGCAACACCCACAAAGTCATTATACAAGCATCGTAAAACCTGTTGGGGAGGCTTATCAAAAACCTTCAGCACCCCATCAATGCTAAAACTAATATTAGCTAAATAGTCAGCACTATAATTTGCTTCTCTATATACATGTTGGATCCTAACTTGTGACAGCTTATTCAATTCAGCTTTCACTGGCCTTAACAAAGCAGAAGCTATATCAGAACTAGCTATAATACTTTCTAAAATTTTTACAACAGCAACAGAATCACATTCAACAATTAAACATTATATACCAAGTTTAGTTGTCAACTGCAAGCCTGTAAGGACACCCCACAACTCCACTTTTATTGCTGTACACATGCCAACTCTTCTGGCATACCTAGTAATCCCCTTTCCATCATAGACTCTTAATAGATCTCCACAGCCTGCCAAACCTGGTTGTCCTTTAGCTGCACCATTAGAATTTAGTTTAAACCATCCATCCTCAGGTGGTATCCAACTAATATTCCTTTCTTGGCTCCTGATGCTTATAGGAGAGTCAACATTAGAAGACAATGAGATTTCTCTAGCAAACTTTCCAATCACTATTTCACGACATTCAGGCATTTTAAATCCAGTTTCAAACATACCGTTGTTTCTCCAGTTCCACAGCTGCCAACAAGCCACTCCAAATTCGGTGGCCTTTAGATTATCTCGCCTACACAATCCCCACTTAATCCATTCCTTCCCTTGTAACAAAAGAAACTCTGGAAATTGAGTCCAACCTCCTACCGACTCCAAACTCTATTCGCTACTTCACATGCATTATATTTTCTATTTTGCCACTACATTTATAACATTACTTATTACCATCAAATAATTTGCTTATTCTCTCAGCAGTTAAAAGGTGTTCATGTGCAACAATCCACAAGAATGTTTAAATCCTTCTAGGCCCATTTCATTTCCAGATTCTATTCCACACTTCCTTTTTATTCCCTCCTTCTCCCTTCATCTTCTAGTACATTTCTGCCACAACATACTTCTCCTTGATACTAGATGCCCATTTAATAGTATCCTTTCCATTAGAATCATGTGGGGGAGGTACAGCAAGAATAAGATTTTGTCCTTCTTCAGAAATACAACTTTCTATTTTCTACATATCCCATTTACCATCCTTTTCACCAAGCTTCTAACCTTGCGACAAAGTTCTTCATCATTTAAATCCGTTTTGCAATACTCAATTAGTCTCCTTCCCTCCTCTAGCCAATAGTCATTCCAGAGTTCAATTTTCCTTCCATCCCCCACTTCCCATCTTATACTTCCCACAATATGTGGCCATATATGAGCCAAATTTTTCCATACCTTTAAATCTGTGTTTTTCACAATGCATTCAGATTCCAGATTTACTCCCCTACCATACTTCCCTTTCAACACCCGAGAACAAATAGACCCAGTATTTGTAATCAAATTCCATCTAACTCTACCCAGCAAGGTATCATTTAGGTCATGCTTTTCAAACCATACCCTCCTTCCTCCTTATAGCTATATAAAGTTTCCTAGCTCAAAGCATGAATTTTCCTCTTCCCATCCTCATGGTTCCAAATGAAATCACGTTGTATCTTCTCTAATTGTTGCCTTACACCCACCGGTATATGAGAATGCTACAGGTCGAAGATTACCATTTGACTTAGGACTGATTGAACCAAGGTAAGCCTTCCTGCTAAGGATAGAGACTACTTCTTCCATCCATTCAGTTTATCCTGCATCTTATCAATCAAAAACTGAAACCTCTCTTTTGCACTTCTTCCTTTCATGATATAAGCACCTAGATATCTTCCTATATCATCCATATGTTTGAACCTAGTCATACTACAAATATCAGCCCTTACTCTCAAATCAGTATTTTTTTGAGAAATAAGTGCTAGTTTTCTGTATATTCAACTTTTGCCCAGAAACAACACCAAATTTCTCCAAAATTTGTAGCACAATACAAGCTTGTTCTGTAGTTGCTTCACAAAACAATAGTAAATCATCTGCAAATAGTAAATGAGAAATAGCCACACCACTTCTTCCTATTTTGAATGGTAGACACTTCTTTTCATCCATATTGTTAGCAATTAAGTGAGATAGTTTTTCCATTGCCAAGACAAACATATAAGGACATAAAGGATCTCCTTGCCTGAAGCCTCTCATAGGTTTGAACATTTCCCTTTCCTCCCCATTCTACATAATTGCCATTCTAGCTGTGCTAATACACATCATTATAATTTTTATCAAATGTTCACTAGAAGAAAATGTAGAATTAGCAGCGGAACATTTCTAGCGGTTCAACAAAACCGCTAGAAATTCCAAAATTTCTAGCGGTTTTTAGAAAAACCACTGCAAATTACAGACGGTTTGACCATTGCCCGTACATTTCTAGCGGTTACCACCTAACCGCTAGAAATTTAGAGCTAGAAAATTTCCCGGGTTTTGGCAGGAACTTGGCGCCAAATTTGTAGCGTTTATTTTCTAGCGGTTCAGGCCAATAAACTGCTAGACATTGAAAATTTCTAGCGGTTGATGCATGAACCGCTAGAAATATTTTTAATTCCCCGAGGAGTTTAGAAATTTCTAGCGGTTCGGGTAAAACCGCTAGAAATTTCTAGCGGTTTTTACCCGAACCGCTAGAAATATCTGCCAATTCCCGAGGACTTCTGACCGTTGGGAATTTCTAACGGTTCTGTACAGAACTGCTAGAAATTTCTAGCGGTTTTGAACAGAACCGCTAGAAATTCTCGGTCTATATAAACCCCCCTTTCACTTCTTCAATTGTTCTGGAAGCGAAGCTCTGCTGAATTTTCTCCACAAACATATTCGAGTTCTGATTCAGTTGCAGATCCTTATTTTCAAGTAAAAATAGTAATTTATTGATAAGTAATTTTTATTTTATGTTTTATTTTATTTTATTTATTATGTTGTAGCTTATAAATAATTTTTATTTTTATTTTATTTATAAATAATTACTATTTGTTGTTATTAGGATGACTCGTCGGCACGGGAAAGACCCAGTTGATCCTGAGAGAGCTGGACCCAGTGAGGTTCATCATGATGCTGGTGAGCCATTCCCCAGCATTCATGACTACGATCTCAGCGAGGAGGATATCCTCAGTTTTATGGAGCAGGATGATGTTGAGCGGACTGAGGAGGCTCATTTTACTGGGGATGAGCAACCCCATGCTGATGCTGATGCTGCTGACGAGGAGGAGGAGGAGGAGCAGGATCAGGGGAATGAGTATCCCCAGGCTGCGCAGCGTCCTGCTCCGAGACATCAGGCTGGTTATGAGGTGGAATTTGTCGGTAAGTATTTATTTAACTTTTTAAAATTTTGATCAGTATTTAATTTATATAGAAATTGTATTAATTTATTGATATATAATTTATTTCTTAATTAAATTTTGCAGACACTGAGGGAAACAGGTCCTATCGGAGGCTAACAGCCAGAGAGCTGTCTATGATGACGAGCGGACGAGTGGTTGTGCCGCTCAATGAGTTGGGCCAACCGACGAAAAAAGGTGGCCAGTTGTACAACAAGTACGTGCGCCTCCTTGGTCAGCAGTGGACGCTGTTCCCCATCTACGTGCAGGACTGGAAGAAGATCACCTCAGACAAGAAGCAGCAAGGCGGGAAATGATGAAGGTAATATAAAATTGTTATTTATAATTTTTTTTAATTTAAATAAATGATTATATATTTTGTTTTCAAATAATTTAATTGTTTGATTATAATTTTTTATTTATTTAATTTGTTTGTTATTTATAATATTTTTAAAAGTAGTTAAATGAATATATATATTTTTTATTTAAATTATTTAAAAGTAGTTAAATGAAAAAAATTTGTTATTGATTTCATTAATTTATTACTTATAATAATTTTAAATTTAGTTGAGTAAAAATATTTTTTCATTTAAATTACTTAATTGTTTAATTATTATTTGTTTTTGATTAATTTATATTTTATTTATAATATTTTTAAATTAGTTAAAAACTAATTATTTGTTTTTTATTATTGAAATTGCTTAATTATTTGTTTATAATTTGTTATTTAGTTAATTTATTATTTTAATCATAGAGTAAATTTATTCTGGGGGAGGAGTTGAGGGCTGACACGATCAAGAGGCTTGGGATGGCATGGAAGAACAGAAGGGCCGGCCTGTGGAGGGAGAAGAAAGGTGACGGGACGAGGCCCCTCCAGGAGATACTGGCAGATGTACCTGGTGGAGTCCCGGACCAAGACTGGTCCAGTTACGTCTATTTTAGGATGACGGCTGACCAGATGGTATGATAATATTGTATTAATTATAATTTCTTTATTTTTTATCCGACTTGACTCATTTAATTTAATTTTTTTACATTTTGCTTTAGGCTCTTTCTAGGAGAAATGCTGGGAGCGTCAGGCATCAGACGATACGTCATAGGGCTGGATCCAGGAGCTTTGCGATCACTTATGACGAGATTGTGAGTACTTGAAATAAATTTATTAAATATGTATATGTATTTAATTTGTAACTAATTATTTCTTTGATTTCATTTACAGAGGGAAAAGATACGGCAGGAGCGGGGATACACGGCCACTTATGGCGAGATGTGGCCGATGGTGTATAGACCTCGAGACGGGCGTGCGTCGGATGAGGTTGAGGAGATAGCGGTAAGTAATAAATTAAATATTAATATAATATCACAGTGTAGATATCATTATATTATAATTAACTTCTTTATATTAATTTTGGTAGGCACAGATGACTCAGGTCGAATCCGAGTTGCATGAGTCTCAGGGGTCTGCCTTGGATCCCACCGCCTCACTTTTAGCAGGTCGTGGCCGGCCGCAGCACCCTGGTCGAGTTAGCGGGCTTGGACTTGGACCTACACCGACTAGGTTGCCCCGCTCAAGTGGCGCTGGCCCTTCATATACTGCCGGGAGCTCTCATGCGAGTGCGAAGCGGCCGGGTTCCTCATCCTCAGAGGAATTGCGAGAGGAGCTCAGACAAGAGTTCGAGGCCAGGATGGAGGCCAGGATCGTGGAGCGTGATCGTCAGCTGCAGGAGCGTGATCGTCAGCTGCAGACGCAGCTTGACCAGCTCTTGGCAGCTGCTACGGCTCTGCGTCATGTGGTGGTCAGTATAGCTCCAAACATCTCGGTTCCTGAGATCCCCGACCTACACCTGCCACCAGTCCCGCCCCTACCCCCCATCCGCCAGTCCAGTCCCAGCAGGTTGAGCGGCCTGCCCACCCCCAGCCGGAGGATCCAGCAGAGGATGATCACGATGATGCTGCTTCTGCCCCTCACCCATGATTTATCTTGCTTTCATTATATGGGATTTTATTAGAATTTTGATTTTACGGTTTTATATACTATTTAGATATTTATTTAAATTTTATATTTATTTCTATAATTTTATTTATGTCAAGTATTAATTAATATTGAAATATTTATTTATTTATTACAACATCAACATTACAATTTATTAAACACGTTAAACATGTTAATTAATCAAAATAATTCTATAATCATTTATTAATTTAATAAATATTTATTTTTGTAATGTTATTAATTTATTGTGCGGTATTTCTATTTAATATTTAAAAATAATATCATTTGTAGCGGTTCTAAAACCGTTAGAAAATTCAACTAAATTTTATTACATCGTGAAACTTTCCAGCGGTTTAAAAAAACCGCTAGAAACTTACCTATTTTTCTAGCGGTTCATAGAAACCGCTAGAAACTTACCTCATTTTCTAGCGGTTGATAAAAACCGCTAGAAAATTACCTAATTTTACGTAATTTTCTAGCGGTTTTATAACCGCTAGAAATTTCAAAACCGTTGGAGACAAAATTCCCGTTAAACCGCTAGAAATTTTTATCGGTTTGTAACCGATATTTTGAATTTCTAGCGTTAATAACCGCTGGAAAATGAAACTTTCCGTTAAAACCGCTACAAATTTGTAGCGTTTTGTAACCGCTACAAAAAAATGACCGTTCCACCAGCCTCCTTATAAGCTGAAGCACTCCAACTGAATTCCATTTTAACTTCTCTTTGAGTTCCTGTGTCATATTTTCACGAAATTTGAGCATTATTAGTGATGGATAGGTCGTGGATCAACTTGCACCGGTCGACTCCGCAATACTTGGCTGGTCTAAACTATTTCTTGGATTTTGCTTTCGCCAATGCTGCCGTAAATGGTAAGATTCAGTGTCCCTATCCTAAATGTAATTTCAAAAAGTGGCATCCCAAAGATATTGTTAGGGAACATTTAATCTTTAAGCCTTTTCCGCGAGAGTACGTATTTTGGCAACTACATGGGGAACGGCTAGATATGGGTGCTGAGTCAGTTCCAGTAGTTTCACGGATGGGAGTTCGAGTGGATGAAGCCGATGCCGTGAATGATGCTGTGCGTGATGCTTTTGGTGTTCACGAAAGCTCGAATCCCAACGAAGATGAAGTAGAGGGACCTCAACCGAAGTTTCTAAGAAACGAAACTGCTCGGGAATTTTTTGACCTCATGACCGAAGCTGACAAGCCTCTTTATTCTGGGTACAAAGTATTCAAGTTGTCATTCTTGGTGAGGCTGTATCACATCAAATGCTTGTGCGGTATGACTGACAAGGCGATGTCCATGTTGCTGGAATTACTGGGAGATGCTTTCCCCCAAGCTGAATTCCCTCCATCTTTTTACGAAGCAAAAAAGATTATTAACAAGCTTGGCTTGAACTATAAGAAGATAGATGCATGCCCAAACGACTGTATGCTATACTGGGGAGATGATGCCAACAAAGAGATTTGTACGAGATGCAAGACGTCACGCTATAAGTCGGTACGGAAGGGCAAGAAGCAAAAGAAGAAACCGGCCAAAATTCTCAGGTACAAATTATTACAGCGTGTTACTTGTTCCGTCTCTAAATATTCGATATTTGAAATTCTTAAAACAATTGATTATGTCATCAATTTTTTAAATTGAGTCAATATTTAGTATTTAAATATTCGGTATTTTAAATTTTTAATATATTATTTTCTTAGATACTTTCCTTTGAAACCACGGTTGCAAAGAATGTATATGTCATCAAAAATGGCTCAGCATATGAGGTGGCACGCGACTGAGGAAAATCTAGATGGTAGGTTAAGGCACCCACGAGACTCGGAGGCGTTGAAAGCATTTGATGCGAAATTTCCAGACTTTGCCAATGATTCTAGAAATGTACGTCTTGCATTGGCAACCGATGGTTTCAATCCCTTCGGAAACATGAGCACAAGTTACAGTATCTGGCCGGTGGTGTTAATTCCATACAATCTACCACCTTGGATGTGCATGAAGCAGAGCTCCTTTTTGCTTTCCATGATCATTCCTGGCAAGAAAGCACCAGGAAATGATATTGACGTATACCTGCAACCGTTGATACACGAATTGATCGACCTATGGACGAATGGTGTTGAGGCATATGACTCACATGACAAGCAACTATTCAATCTCCGTGCAGCCTTGATGTGGACAATAAGTGATTTTCCCGGTTTGGGAACTTTGTCTGGCTGGAATGTGCATACTGGGTTGGCCTGTCCTGAGTGCAATTTTGATTCTGTGCCATGTCGCCTTCCACACAGTCGCAAGTGGTGCTTCATAGGACATCGACGGTTCCTTGATTCCAAGCACAGACTTAGATTGCAACGGATTCGCTTTGATGGGAAACAGGAGAAGAGAGATCCTCCTGTTACTTTGTCTGGTATGGATATTTTGTGGCAGTTAGAAGATGTTCATGTCGAGTTTGGTAAGAGTGTGGATCCCGAACGATTGGGACGACGATCTCGTGGGACATCTGATACGCAACCTATGCAATGGCGGAAGAGAAGCATATTTTTCACTCTTCCTTATTGGGAATCTAATTTGCTACGACACAGTTTGGATGTTATGCACATTGAAAAAAATGTGTGCGATAATGTGCTATATACGTTGCTCAATGAAGCTGGAAAGTCCAAAGACCATCTCGCAGCTAGAAAAGATTTACGGGCCTGGGGAATTCGTGAAGAGGCTTGGCTTGATGAAAACGACAAGTTTCAGCCAGCTAAATTCACCTTGACAAAGCATAACAAGGATATCTTCCTCTCGACGTTGAAGAACATAAAAGTACCAGATGGATATTCTAGCAACATCTCAAGGTGTATCGATCTGCAGGCTCGAAAGGTTACTGGGTTGAAAAGTCATGACTCTCATGTTCTTATGCAGCAGTTACTTCCATTGGCTTTGAAAAACACACTTCCTTCTGATGTATCGGTGGTTTTGGTAGAATTATGTTTATTTTTCAAGAAGTTGTGTGCGAAGGTCTTGGTAGCGGAAGAGCTTGATCAGCTGCAAAATAAAATTATTCTTACACTTTGTCACTTGGAGATGATATTTCCTCCATCATTCTTTACTGTTATGGTTCACTTGACTGTCCACCTTGTTCGAGAAGCAAAGGTTGCTGGCCCAGTTCACTATCGATGGATGTACCCTATAGAGAGGTACTAGATTATCTTTTATTCCCGCCTCTTTAAATTTCACATTGTTCTTTCATTTACTCGTAATTATTAATGCAATTTTAACTTACAGGTACTTGGGAAAATTAAAATCATATGTTAGGAATAAGGCATGGCCTGAGGGGTTAATAGCAGAAGGTTATTCCGGAGACGAGGTCCTAACTTTCTGTTCGAGGTACTTTGATGACATGGAGACATCTTTTAACCGCCCGCGTCGCGTAGATGATTCTCCTCCTGGTCCTTCCACGTCAACTTTATTTCCTCCTGTTGGGAAACCAGTTGGAGGATATGAATTCTTCAACTCACTCCTACAGAGAAACTCCAGGCACACAGACACGTTTTGATAAATTGCAGCCAAGTTGAACCCTTCATGCAGTAAGTATATATATCATATAAGCTCACTAGCTTTTACACTTTATATTTGTTTCTTACTGACTCTTCTAACAAATTACACTTTACTATAGTGAGTTTAGGAGTTATCTCAGGCATCAGCTACGGGGCCGTGCGTGTTCTGCTGACATTGATAAAAGAGTCCACAAAGAGTTTCCCAGTTGGTTTACACATCGAATACGTAATGACAACAGCCCATACACAGATGAATTCAAAGCTCTTTCTCTCGGTCCATTAGACCATGCACGAAGGTTTACCGCGTACAATGTCAACGGCTTCAAGTTCTGTATGGTTGGACGTGATCAGGGATTGCTCACACAAAACTCTGGAGTTTGCGGGACATTCGGAACGAGATGTTATGCTAGCAGTAGTGATGGCGATATGCGCTTTGGAGGCGTCACTTACTATGGAAAGCTAATTGACATTATTGAGTTGAGTTACCAGCTTTTCACCGTGACACTGTTCAAGTGCTCCTGGGCAAATACGACAACTTCACGGGGACTCGCTATTGACCATTTGGGCATCACCTCAGTTAATTTCTCTAGACTTATTCATACGGGGGCATCTGAAGATGATGAGCCATATATCCTTGCTTCTGAGGCACACTAAATTTACTATGTCGAGGACGAGAAACATAAAGATTGGAATATGGTCGTTCACCTCAAGCCACGGGATCTTTATGATATGGGTGATGGTGACATTATTTACGACAGTGAACCCTTCCAACCCTCGAATTTTGAAGACTTCTTTCCTCAAGGAGATGATAATTTGCCAATTATCAGGTACACGTCTTTTCTTAAATTATTTAAATAATTAACTACTAATTACTAATTTTTTTCAAATACATTATAAATTTAACAAATTTTTTTAAAATGTGTCCTTTTAGGCCCGATGATGATGGAGAATAGCAGCATCCAAAATAAATTATTAAAAAAATTTTCCGTCCATAAATACATATGTATAAATTAAAATTCGTACAGTTTTTTTAAAAATAAAAAAAGTTTAATTTGTAGCGGTTAAATAACTGCTACAAATTTATTTTACAAAATTAAATTTGTAGCGGTTATTAACCGCTACAAATACATATCTATAAATTAAAATTCGTTCAGATATTTAAAAATAAAAAAATTAAATTTGTAGCGGTTATTAACCGCTACAAATATATATCTATAAATTAAAATTCGTTCACATATTTAAAAATAAAAAAATTAAATTTGTAGCGGTTAATAACCGCTACAAATATCTATAAATTAAAATTCGTTCAGCTTTTTAAAAATAAAAAAATTAAATTTGTAGCGGTTATTAACCGCTAAAATAGAACCGCTAGAAAATACTAACGGTTATATATACGCTAGAAAATGAATAACAGCTACAAAATGGAATGAAACGCTACAAAATCACCGCTACAAATGTGTCGCTGATCTCTATAAATACCATATCTTCTCTACATTTATTTACTCCATCTCTTTTCTTTCCTCTCCTATTCTTCTTCATAATTCTATCTTTTTTTCTTACTATCTCATATGGTGGTTTCTTTCTCTTTACTGTATGGTAAGTGAATTTTATTTTATAATTCATTGTATCTTTATTTGTTTTTATTTAAAATTTACTAACATTTTTTTTCTCCTTTTCTTTCAGATTTTTCTTCTCCACACTTGTCATGCCCTCCTCAACTGATTCAAATACTTCTCAACCTAACACTATAGGTTCAATATTACAAAATATATCATCTTCAATTCAACTATCTTATTAAATATTCAATTAAATTATCTTATTAAATTAAATTCACTTCTTTTGACACATTCATAATTTAATTACATATTGTTTATTACAAAATTTAAATATATAAAATGTAACATATAACTAATTATACAAATTAACAAAAATTCTTCAACATAATTTATTTAATAGTTTTTAAAATTATTATATGAAAAACCAAAAAAAAAAATTTCTGGCATGGTCAAACATTTCTGAACCGCTAGAAATATTTCGTCAAATTTAAATTTTGCGCCAAAATTTCTAGCGGTTCAAACCGCTAGAAAATTGTTTTGCCGCCATTCCAGAAATTTAATTGGCGGGAAAATTTAATTTCCCAAACATTTCTAGCGGTTCTATAACCGCTAGAAATTTCCGCACACTACTGAAATTATTTATTTCCCGGCAAAATTGATTTGGTTTAGCATGTTTCTAGCGGTTATAAAACCGCTAGAAATTTTATTCCGGGCACATTTTCTAGCGGTTATAAAACCGCTAGAAATGTTTTCCCTTTCAATATTTTCTAGCGGTTATAAACCGCTAGAAATTTTTTCTTGCGCCTGTTTTTCTAGCGGTTTTGTTAACCGCTACAAATTTTATTTGTTGCGGTTAAAACCGCTAGAAATGTATTACTCTAACCGCTACAATTGACGTATTTTTTGTAGTGGTTTATCAATCCAATCTCACTCAAAACCCTTCTAACAAACTCCCAAGATATCCCATCATAAGCCTTTTCTAAATCAATTTTAACAACCATAAAACCTCTTTTTCCAGCCATCTTATTCATAGAATGCACCATTTCCTTTGCTATAATTATATTATCATGGATACTTCTCTTAGGAATAAAACCAGTTTGGAAAGGGGAAACTAGTTTATCCGTAAGAGGCTTAAGTCTATTAACAATCACTTTAGTAATCCCTTTATATAGAACATTACAAAGGGCAATAGGTCTGAAGTGACTTATAGTTTCAAGATGCTCTATCTTTGGAATTAACACCAACAGAGTGTTATTTAATTCTTCAATGCGTTCTGGATTTCTCTACATTTTATCAATTAACCTCACAACAGAATTCCCAACAATGTTCCAATTCTATTGGTAGAAAAATACAAGATAGTTGTCCTGACCAGGGGCCTTGAAACTCCCCATTTGGAAGAAAGCTTGCTCGACCTCATTCTCATCGATTTGCCTCATCAAACAATTTAACTTTGAGAATTCTACTTTACCCCATTTCTGCCGCGTCTCCAACCCATACCTACAATAGTTCTCCTCTTCAAACAATTTTAAATAAAAGTCCTGAAACTGCTACACAATCTCACCTTCATCTTCAAGCCACACGCCCTCACCATTCTTTATCATCTTAATCTTATCTCTCCTCCTTCTAATTAAAGTTTTCGTGTGATAATATTTTGTATTCCTGTCTCCCTCTTCTAACTATGCTCCTCTTAATTTCTGAAACCACATTGACTCTTCGTGCTTTAAAGTTTCCTCTAGCTCTATTTCCATCCTTCTCTCAAGCTGAATTGGAAATGAATTTCCCCTTTTATCAATATTATTCTACACTCCATATAGCCTATTTAAAAGCCTTCTCTTTTTGTTTTCAATACGGCCAAGGACTTTCTTTATTCCACTTCTTTAAATCTTCCTACAATAATCTCAATTTTGAATGGGCTTCCTCACTTCTTTTCCAACTATCACGAAGCAATGGTTGAAACAATTCACTAGATTGCCATGCAGCCTTAAATCTGAAAGCTCTATTTCTGTTAGCTAGAACTTCAGGATGAAGGTCTACTAGAATAGGATGATGATCTGAGCAAATGCATGGTATAGTTCTCACATCCATATCAGCAAATT
Organism: Neltuma alba; assembly: GCF_004799145.2. Taxonomy (NCBI): domain Eukaryota; kingdom Viridiplantae; phylum Streptophyta; class Magnoliopsida; order Fabales; family Fabaceae; genus Neltuma; species Neltuma alba. Next base: position 79,287 of record NW_021632985.1, read on the forward strand.
TCCTCTGCCAAATAGAGTTGACCAAACATCTGTCTAATCTTTTAAAAACTTTGTCTAAGCCCTCCCACTTTGGCCCCTTCCACATGAAAAAAGGACCCTTAGTCTCAATATCAATTAACTCACACTCTTGAATCCAACTATTAAATCACTGACATCTAGAGATATTCACTCTCCCTCCCCCTTTTTGCTCTAAAGGAGATTTAATCTCATTAAAATCACTAGCAACCATCCACGGTTCAGTTATTCTACTGGCCAAGTACTTCAACTTTCCCCAAAGATGTTGCCTTCTTTGCTTATGGGGATTCCCATAAACTGCAGTAAAGACACACACATCCTCCCCAACATAAAACTTACAATGAACAAATTGTTTATCCTTATAAATCTCTTCCACCTTTATTCCACTCAACTCCCAAACTATCCACATACCCTCGGCAAAGCCATCTGCTTCCATTCTAACAAAATTTCTAAATCCCCAGCTCCTAATAGTTCTTTTAGCCACTTTACCACTAACTCGTGGCTCTAGGATAACCACAATATCAATCTTATACTTCATTTTAAAGTTTTTCAGTGCAGCTGCAAACCCTTTCTTTGCTGCACCCCTACTATTCCAAATTAGTATTTTCATAAGAAATATCAGTTTGAGAGAAAAGAAACCTTTAAGAATCAACAGCAAGATTTTGGTTGTTAGCCTCTTCTATATTCATCTTCGTGCACTCTATCGGGTCTTCCTCTTCATCAAAAAATTCACACTCTGTGGATCCAAATCTTCCCTTCTTTGTCCCAAAGCAACCATACTTCCTGGATCTAGATTTTCCTTATTCAAACTTTCAATCACACCTCCCTTATTCATCTTCAAAACAGATTGTGGGACAGTTGTTCGGCCTTCATTAACCTCAACTCTACTATTACTTACCTCACCTTTTTCTCTTATTTGCACACTTTTCAACTTATTCCCCTTCTCCTGCCTTATTTCTTTAAGCACCCCAACCCCTTGTATGCTGTCAATTGACTTTGAAAGCTCAGAATGTTCCACCTCCTTATTCACCTTTTTCTTCCTCCCTTGAGAATTTTTCACGTGATTATTAAATCTGTGTTGCCCATGAGAAATATCTCTTAAGGCCTCCTATTGCATCGCCACATTCACGCTAGTGTCCTGCTCATCATCTACTTCATTATCTAGAACTGTAAAGAGGCATTTGTACATTATTCTGTTTTCTTGGTCTTCTTGTTCTTTGAACAAGTCTTCCATATTTCCCACTCTTCTTCTTCATCTGCTTCTCTCATATTCTCCTCTCCACGCACCTCAGTATTTTTCAACTCTTGCTCCTTTCTATGATACTCCTCACTATGCTCCTTAACATGTCCATATAAGCCACATTTTTTGCACAACAAACACAGACTTTCATATTCTACAAATAACAGTTCCCATCAACATCAAATTCAAAAACTAGGGGCTTAGTTAAATCTCATTCAATACACATTCTAGCGAATTCACCCCTAGTACGTTGAGCCGTATGAATGTCCAGTCTTATAGCCGTACCAATTGCATTTCCTAAGTTCAGCAAAAATTTCTTATCAAATAAAGGTGCATGGAGATTTGGAAACCTTACCCAAGCCACCATGGATTCTATCTTCTCCTTCTTTGGGTTGAAATCAGGTTTCCATCTTGTAATATTCAGATAAGAGTCCATTAGCACCCACGGGCCGCCTATCAGAGCTTCCATATAATCTTCAATGCTTTGGAAACTTACTAGGTAGAAGTCATTTTCCAAGTCAAAAACCTCTATCAACCCCTTTCGAACCCATAGCTGATTCAATTTCTTAACCGTAAAACTGTAGCTCGGTTGCCTACCCATCAATTTCACAATCAGAGTTCTACTAAACGGCTTTTGCAGTCTCTCTTTCTCCTTTTCACTGAACCTGAATCTAGGACATAGAGGATTCGATCTATCAACATCTATTCCTTCACTCAGATTTAACACCTAGAGGATTCGATCAATCAACATCTATTCCTTCACTTGGATTTAACACCTTTTCAAAACCCGTTCCCTCGCCATAATCCTCTGCTTCAGTATCTTCCTCATCCTTTGCCCAGTCCCACCTACAAATTCTTGAATTCACATTCTTGAGCAATGATTCCCTATACGACTTAGGCGAATTCCATAGTTTCTCTGGAGCCACCCAATTCTCCACTCTAGCCTTCGCTGAAAGATCACCCGTAAAACCTCCTTCTTCCATTCGGACCTTTCTTTGTCGATGAATCGGATCTTCCAAGTCCTCTTCCATCACAGCACAGTCCCTTACCAGCTCCCTGTTGCAATGCGCGAGAACAGACAGCTCACTCTTTTAAACTCCATCGCAGTGGGCAACCGAGTGCACTCTCGGCGTCATCTCAGAGAAACAACTAAAGCCCTAGCAGAGAAAGAGAAACGACAACTCTTATGCTTTATTATTCATAGTACTCTAGCATGCATATACTTAATTGAATATCATTTTGAAAACTCAGAAAGATGCTTTTATATATATATATATATATATATATATATAAGTGTATGTCTCTCTCTCTGTTCATTTGATTATACATCGGATCCTCTTATCCAACCCCATTTGGCATCATTCATATTTCCAACCTTCTAACTTTCTATAATTTGATTATTTCAATATACTACCTATTTAATAGAATATAATGGACCGGCTGCGGTATGATTCATTAGGGCCAGAAATAAACGGGCTGGGAAAAAATAGTAAGCCTCATTAATTATCAGTTTGGTAGTGGGACCCACCCATTTCAACGAGTGACTAGGTGACGGGGGTAAAAATTTGAGATAGTTTCTGATAATGGAGTTAAGATAGTTTCTGATAATGGAGTTAAAACTCTAATTATTTTTTTTTTTTTAGGTTAGAAAGAAAGATTCAAATCGATAAATTAGTTTGGGATCTGTACGGTGTGGGTGAGTTATATATTAAAGCATTTGATTGATTTTCTGACGGTAATCAATAATCAAGTCGCCAGCTATAGGCATTTTGAATTAGTGGCAGATATATGGATTTTTAAAATTTATTATTTCTAATTGTAATTCCTACCTATTGGCCTTTTGTTAGTATTTATGCGAGAGATGAGGAAGGTATAGGAATGAACATGGATCAATAATTTTTGTGGGAATCCAAGACTTAACTACATTTATTTGTTAACATTTTCAGGCAACCTGAAATTATAATATATGAAAAGAAACGTTTTTTATAAATAAATTTTTTAATAATTATAAATTTGTTCTTTAGAAATATTAAAAATAGAATATTAAAGGGAGAATTATTGTGAGATCCCAAAGAAAGAAGATAATTATTAAAAAGTCTCAAGAACAAGTGAACAATTAAAATCTGTTAGTTATTTATTGCACTAGAACTTACCATTATGATTACTCAGTTGTTAGGAGACTTTTTTGTGAATATTTTTCTTTCTAGGAAGCTTATTGCAATGGTCCCAAAATTAAACTCACATGGATATATGAATTCTAAATTCTTCTCTTCAAATAATTCCCGCCCCAGGTTTTTTTTCCTTTATGTCACTTTCCGGAAAATAAAGTTGTTTTATATTTATTTATGCCATTCAACAATGACTATACTTAACATTTTTCTCTTTATCCAATCTCATTATTATTAAAAAAAAAATTTTATATATAATATTTTATTTTAATGCATATGTAAGTATAAAAATATAATAACTTAGCCATGATGATTTCGAATCATTTTCCACTTAACAATGAAACGCGGATTAAAAGCCCGAGTTGGTATCTCTCCTGCAGTTTAATTAAGGTTCGGACAAGTGCCTTCAAATAAGACATAGAGGAAGGACAATGGAAGCCGGTCTCTTGGAGAAAAACATAGATGTGGTGAACGAAGAGGGTCATCTACCCATAACATGGCGTGTGCTTTCAAAAGAAGTGAAAACAGTTTGCTGTTTGGCAGGCCCTATGGTGGCTGTGAATTCTTCGACCTTCTTTCTGCAAACCATCGCTTTGATGATGGTGGGTCACTTGGGAAAACTTGCTCAATCCAGCACTGGGGTTGCCATTTCACTTTGCGCTGTCACTGGCTTTAGTGTCATAGTAAGTCTCTTACTTGCTGCTCTACAATTACAAAATTGCATTTTGTATTGTGGAGTTTTATACTTTTGCATGATAGATACCTAAAAATTGCATTTTGTATTGTGTAATCCCTAGTTTGGATTGTCTTCTGCACTTGAAACGTTATGTGGTCAAGCCCACGGAGCAAAGCAATATAAGAAGTTTTTGGTGTTCAAATTCAAACTGGCATCTGCTGTCTTATTCTATGTTGTCTTCCTCTCCGTGTTCTGTGGCTTATCTTGGGGAAGCTGTTGGCTCTACTTGGCCAAGATCCTTTAATTGCACATGAAGCATGCGAATTTGCAGTTTGTTTGATTCCCGCCCTCTGTGGGTCCGCAATGCTTCAAGCACCAGTTCGATACTATCTTATGCAGAGTTTGATCACTCCTCTTGTTCTCTCTTCTTCATTTATCATCTGCTTCCACGTAGCTTGCTGTTGGGCATTAGTTTTTAAATCTGGAATGGGTCGTTTTGGAGGAGGGTTTGCCATTGGTATTTCATACTGGTTGAATGTGATCTTACTTGCTTTATATATGAAATTCTCTGATTCTTGTGCAAAGACTCGGGTTCCAATTTCCATGGAGCTTTTCCAGGGCATTGGAGAGTTCTTTCATTTTGCTATTCAATTCCCTCGGCTATAATGGCTTGGTATTATTCTTCCCCACTTGAATAATATGTCTTCCTCTACAATTTATATTACACCTTGGATATTTTTATTGATATAGATATTGGTGATTGATCATTCCAGCCTCCAATGGTGATCATATGAGGTGACTACATTGCTTGCTGGTCTTCTACGACCAAACCCAGAGCTTGAAACTTCAATTTCAGCCGTATGGTATACAGATTTTGAGCTTTGTGGACAATGTTTCAATGAATGTTACAATCTATTCGATACCAGAATCAATTGGTTCAGCAGCGAGGTTCGTATCACATAATATATTCATCATTGAATTCGTTTACAATAGTAGTCTCCAATAATATAGATCATGACTTGTAAATATTGGTGACTTTGTGATCGGTGTTTTATTTTCAGTGCAAGAGTTTCAAATGCATTAGGAGCTGGAAGTCGCGTCCACAGGTGGCTAGATTTGCCTTTTCTTCGAGGATTCTGGCAACCTGTGAGGCTCTTATAGCTAGTGAGCTCAATCATTTTTGCAAGTCGGAATGTTTTAGGTCATGTTTTTAGCAATGAGCCAGATGTGATCCACTGTGTCACAGAAATTGCTCCTCTCTTAGTTTTGTCTTCTTTTATGGACTCCTTACAAGCCACAACTGGTAAAATCTTTCAATCCAATACCATTCAAAAGACGAATACATTCTTATTATAGTCAAACTTAGATAATTGTTGTGCTATGAATTCTTTTTCTTGTCGAAAATAAGGATTGCTAGGGGAAGTGGGTGGCAGCATAGAGGGGCATATGTGAATTTTGGAGCTTATTATGTTGTTGGCATTCCACTAGCGGCAATCTTGGGTTTCTGGTTAGACATGAGAGCAAAAGGCCTTTGGCTGGGAATAACGACTGGTACAATCTGCCAAGTGATTGTGCTCATGATCATATTAAGTTGTACCGATTGGACAAAAGAGGTTTGTTCTTCTCTTTCCAATAATAGCCCACTCCAATTCATCTTCAAATTTGGAACTAAAATTTTTCACTTTTGATCAGATCATTTTGTACATTTTGCGAGAACTTTTCGACATTTATGTAGTGCTTATTGGAGTTGTTCTCATTGTGAGAGTTTGAATTTGCAGGCAAGACGAGCCAGGGAGAGGATATTGCAGAAAACTTCGGCAGAAAAAGAAAATGTTTTAATTTGATCAAGCAAGTTATTTTTATAATGGAGTCATACCTATATCAACATCAATTTAATTGTGTGGCTCTTTTTCTTGTTTGCATCGCTTTTATTTGTCTATTACTTTTGGCCTAAATAGTAACAAAAAAAAATCATTCTTTTACATTGCCCATTACAGGGATATTCGAAAGAGGAAGGAAGCAGTTAAAGTGGACCCTTACTTTAACCAGTTGGATTAATCCCACTTCCGATACAACATTGAGAAAACCAGATAATAGGAGACGAAGTCAAGGCAGAAGCCAAAATATTAAACAGGCAGAAAGCAAATGTAAAGATGGTGGGAGTTAGGGGCCAAAGAAAAAAACAGAAAGGAGAGGTAGAAAGACAGCATTTTCCCGTCAAGCTTGGGATCCTGTCACACACACACACACACACACACACACACACACATGAATGCAAGGAATAAAATGCAGAGGCTCACAGTATTTATTAGACCACCAATGATACCTAAACGTTGGAAATATTTGGGATTTAAAAGAGGAAAAAAAACAAACAAAGAAAATGAAAACCATATGCATATAAATATATATATATATATATATATATATTATGAATCGTCCACACCACTTATTTGGCATATTCAATGAAAAAATTTAAGTCAAAATTGTAATAATTTGGAACAAGGAAAATCGGTAAAAAAAATCCCTGTTTGAAATTTTAATTGGCTAAAAGGACATGAATTTTAACATATACAAGTATGATCCATGAGTGCAACATATTTTTCGCCGTGTGCAACATATCTTCCATTGTGTGCAAATGACTTATGTATTGATAATTGTTGCACATGATTGATGATATATTGCACACAGCGGAAGATATGTTGCACTAACAGATCATAGTTGCATTTGTTCAAATTCAGGTCTTTTTAACCAATTAAATTTTCAACTAGAGATTTTTTACCAATTTTTCCTTGGAACAATGGGGCATGGACAAAATGTCAAATGTTGTCATACCAAGTGGCATAATGCACTTCTAATTAAGTAGGAAATTGTAAGTTTGATCTCACTTGTAAATTTAGGCTGTTAGTGTCTTTTTTTTTTTTTTGGCTAAGTACATGTATCCCCTTATAGAAGTAATCCTATTTAAGATTAGTGTCTACCTCTTTAATTTAAAAATACGTCAAATGTTATAAATAATATTTTTTCATGACTTATCCAGCTTCTATGGTCAATTGTCACATCCCAACAATTGTCATTTTGCCATCAGCATCCCAAAACTCCCTCACACTTGTGACTGTAGCAGTGGGGGGAGCAATGGTGTTAATATATATGGGGAGTATAAAATTGAAAAAGTCCATTACTCCAAAAAAAATATATATATATATATATATAATTGGCGGTTGATTTGAAGTCAAAAAGTTGAATTTCAGCTTAAAAAAAATTTAAAAATAAGGAAATAAAAATAGGAAAAATTGCAAAAAGCACCTTAGAAATTAAAAAATTGCAAATAGGGACTGATTAGAATATTAGTATGAGTTTTGACAACAACTAGAAACTTCTCCCCATGCCATGCATGGGTTGGTTTATCCAGTCAGATGTTATATTCTAATTCTAATTATATTAATTTTAATAGTTTTGCTTGTTAATGAGGACCAAATATTATGCACAAATTAAAAATACATATTAATTTGGCAGAAGAATAAATGTATGTTAAGGTAAATGGCTTATAATTCAATGTATGAAAAAATGCAATCAATGCATAATATTATAATGTACAAAGTAATATTGTGTTAATAAAGGTTTTATAAGAAAAAACATCATGACAGGAAAAATATTTGTTAGCATGATTGAATAGGTAATTGGACGGAATAATAACATTTGCTAATGTGTGTGGGCTGCATGTGTATGTAACTTAGCCATGATTTTTTCTTCTTTATGTTACTGTGTAATTGATAACATTATATTTAATTGAAAGGTAAAAACACCTCACTTTTATTAATTTTTGAAAATATTATGCACACGAAATCATCAAAAGGTAAAACAAATAGGTTACATACCACATATATATTCAGAGTTAGCACGTCGCAACTCCCACGTCTTCACTTACCATCTTCAGTCATCAAATTGAAGAGAAATTCTCAAGTTATCTCAATAGCTATTGGTACTTCAACAAAACCCTACAGCCACAAAACCCAATACTTGCACTACCTTTGAGTTCAGTGAATGATTTGGATTGACACATACTTGGGGAGGTCTCTTCCACAAAAACATCTCTATATATCTAGCTTTTAAAGGGAGAAGAACAACTTGTAGTTTGTAATCTGGGCTTTGCCTGTTCACCAACCAAAAAAAGGAGAAGAGCTTGAAACACCACAAGATAAATAGAGATTGGATTAGATTTGCAAACAAAATTAGGAATGTTGAGGTACAAGGGATTAATTTTATATTTATATTTAAGAAAGATTAACAGCCAAAGATTAACAATCATTCTAGATTTAACGCAAAGAAAGGAATGATAAAATGAGCAAAGAGAAATGAAGTTAGAAAACGATTCTTTTTTTCCTTGCCAGAAAAGAAAATGATTCAACAATATCAATCAATTATGTAGTCAGAAAATGTAATTATTTCTACCATAAATGATCCAATCACTTTTAAGCACAGTACCAATGAATATGATATATACCTTTTCTAGAGCCTAGTAGTAGTGCCATGTGAAATGAAGAATCCCAATCCCCCCTCCCAAGTTAAGGTTGATACCTGGCGAGCTAACATTTGATAAGCCATTTTAATTTCCTCGCTAGTGGCGAATTTAGTCCAAGAGCAGCATAATAGTCGTCAGAAGAAGACAACTACTATTCGCAGGTGAATAATACAAGACAATAAAGTTGCTTCACCTCATAACAGCGACGACTCAAATTGACCGATAAAGCAAATGAAGACCGGCTGCATATTGGAAAGGCTCCATGATTATTCTAAGGCAGCCATTTAATCATATTGATTCAGAAACATAATTGTATTGAAAAGGAAAAGACGCGGTAATCAATGCAAAAGGGGAGTCCTTTTGAATGGATACATTGAAGACTTGGGAAATGGAACATGACAAAGGATGATTATTAGTAATGTGAAAAGAAAAGGACATGGTAATCAATGCAAATGGGGCGTCATTTTGAACGGATATACTAAAGACTTGGGAAATGAAACATGATAAAGGATGATTATCAGTAACGAATTTATTAGCAACTGAACCCACACCGACCCATTTTAACTTTCCGAACCGACTGATTTTAACTCAAACGGGTATTACAAGATTTTAGAAAGAAAGTAGATTAATAAGCAAGTGACAACAATTTTTATGAATAATTCCCTGTATGCAATTTTTTAATTTTTAAGCTTTTCTTTTGCGATTTTCCCACAAAAATATTTTTAAGTCCCCATCATCAATGTTCATGAGGTAAAAAAGTCTGCATCACTTTTATTTTTTAATCATTTTCTCTAATGGTTATTAATCCCATCCAATTCACGTGAAAAAAAATTAGAGAAAAGGAGAAAAAACGTACTCTTAAAGCCAAATTAATGTCTAAAAAAAAAATGCAAGACAAGTCGTAAAGTGCTCTATCATTAAATAATAAACTCTGCAAAACATATATATAACAAAAACAACAATTTATACGTGGTTTTGATCAATAAAGTTCCCATCCAATTCGAAAAGACAAAAATGCCTCATAAAAAGTCAAAAAATCTTACCATGGAAAAGAGAGAAAATCGAAGCCAAGGCCAAAAACAAACACTAATTAAGGATAAAAAAAACTTAAACACGCAAAAGGCATAACTGAAATAAAGACAACGTAATTCATTTATTGTATTTGTAACATTGCACTACTAGAGTAAAGGTCTTTTATGCCAATTAGAATGGGCATTTGACATAAAAAAGAGACTAGTATGAAAATAGGAACTATTAAAAGTCCACACTTTTTGAAACCAGTATAGAAAACTATGATATCAATAGTAGTTATTGTACTAACCAATGTAAATATTGAAAATTTAAATTAAAAAAAAATCCACTTCTTAGATCAGTAGTCTAAGAAGTAGACCCTTTTTTTTTAATTTTCTTATATTAGCTAGTTCTTCTGATGACTGAATTTGTTTTGCCATAAATAAAAGAAACTGTGAAAACGCCAACCAGTCTAGTTGTTAAGAACCAACTAATATTAGACTTTTGAAAAATAGCTCACTAGGGAGAAAGAAGACAAAGGAAAATAAGTTATGTGCCAATGGTTGACGAGGAGAAAGAAAATGAAGGCTAGTTCTTTTTGCAAGGATGCACTAGATCTCTAACAAGTATTTGGTCATTCAAGGTAATGCAACTTAGAGCTAATCATACTTAAATGAAAAATACTTGGCAGAGTTCCTCATCCACTTTAATGAACTAAATACGGGGATGATGGTTCAAGCCTCAGATAGTTTATTGCAAAATTTAATAGACAAATTCAAAGTTGATCTTGAACAAAAAAAGATTTGTAGTAGGATTCAGACTAATAACTCAGTGGGAGAATAAAACAATGACGATGATACCTATGGTAAGACTAGAAAGGTGAAGGCAATGAATGGTGATGATGATATTGAGTGACAGAAGATGACTTGAGCACTCTACCCCATCTCCACATAGCACTAAAGGTGAGATTGCACATTTTCGTATTCTGAGACCACAAAACTGAGGGCATAAGGGCCTTATGTGTAGTTAGGGTAAAATTTTAACACTGGTTGACACAGAAACTAGTGTTGAAAACTCATTTTACATCTAACACAAGATAACCGGTGTAAATTTTAAATATTAATCATTACCAATTCTTTACTTTCTTTAAATTAGCTGACCAAAAAAATAGAAGGCGACATTTTTACTAATTTTAGGGTTCATTATTAAAGATTAGAGAATATAAAACGCGTTAAAACAAAGGAACAACACAAGATCATCATAAAATATCATTATATATTTATATTTGGTGGGAGGCGTAGAGGCCGCCTTTACTTTTTTGTAAAAAAAGAAAAAGACTACATTTTTAAAAAACTAATAGTCGGAGGAGGAAGAGGAGGCTTCTTCATCAACAACAAGGAGGAGACAGCAGAGGGGTCATCTATGTCATCCTACTTGATGTGCCTGTCATTGAGTAGGAGGTTGACCTTGTTGTTGAGGGCGTTGAGATGGGCCATTAAGTAGCAGATCAATCACCATTTCTCTTTGAAGTAGCTAGTTGAGATGAGGCAGAGGAGGGGGAGGCAAGGGAGGAGTAGGGTGCAGTAGGGAGGCAGGGGAGGGGGTAGAGAGGGTGAGGAGGGAAAGATGGAGAATGAGTCGGGATGGTTTTTCTGCCATTTCAGAATTTTACGGCTTATCGGTGGTAGAAGACAAAGAAGATGGAAAATGAGAAGGATAGTTGGCTTCTAAGCTTAAATAGATGGTGACAAGACATGATTGATAACCGTTCGAGTTCGAATTACTTTATGAAAACAGAAAGGCAAGAGATAAGTCGATATAAAGATTAAAAATACTAGTTGTTTATAATTATCGATGTCATTTAATTAATATTACACTGGTTAGGTTAACATTCGATGCGAAAAGTAATAATCACACCGAGCATTATTATAATTGGGTTTAAATATTGTATCATTATTTGCAACAATGCCACCATCTCATTTACTACACCGTTAGCGTAATAACTGACGTAGATTAGGTGGTGTAAAAGGGTGTTTTTCTAGTAATATTGAATTAAACAAATATTTTCTAAATAATAACATTCGTTACTTGTGGTCCTTTTCAAGACTAGAGGTAATATAAGAGCTTGATAACTAATTTAAGAATATTAAATAAATAGTTAAGTTGGTTATTTCTAACAAATTAAACATGACTTGTTTTCTCCCCACTATCATATATAGTTGGAACTACTCCTTGGTGAGAACTAATAGGAATATTTTGAAAAAAAAATATAATTTGAAATACAAAGTAAATTAAGTTATTATATTTGGAATTGAATCTAACCCCCAACTAGCTATTATATTAAGGATCAAAAGTAGTATTTTTTTTAAAAAAAAATAATACTTAGATCAAGTTGCTAAATGCGCTACAAATAAAATTAAGGTGTTAAAAGTATCAAGAAAATAACATCAAAGTACTAAATCCAATATAAATAAGCTTAGGGTGCTAGATAAATCTAAAAAATAATATCAGGATCTTGATACTGCTTAACCCAATGACTAAAACATTCTTTGAATCTTTTATGAAAAATAAAAATAAAAGAAAGGCTTATTTATGCTTCCTTCGATTCATATTACAAGACATTTTTTTTTGACAAATTTGTGCATACAAATTAAGTTTAGACTTTTGAAAATTCCCTTCAATTAATATCACCCCAACCCCAACTCACATTTAACTATTATACCATCATTGTGGACAATTTTGAATAAATGTAGTAAAAAAAGTTCTCTTTTCTCCAAAACATCTTGTAGTTTAAAAATGGGAAAAATTAATCGGCTGGTTCTTAAAGTTTTAAATCTCTTGTATGTGTTTTAGTTCATAAATTTTGACTTAGTATAACTTAGTCCTTAATTCTTAAATGGCTAAATTGTCACTAATGCATACCTAGAGGAATGAAAGTATACTTTAAACTTCTTTTACACTCCATCCGATCCATTCTATAACATCCAAATTTTTGAATTGGTCCAATCCTTTTTATAAGATTTAGTTTGTCTAGTCCAAAAAAAAGCAATTTGAGATTATCTAAATATTAACTAGTAGTACATTTTTACCAATTTTACCTTTAATAGATTGCATTATTTTTATACTATTTCTCTTTCTCACCCATCCTCTAATAAATAAGGATATATTTGGAAAAATATATATTCCTTACCTATTCATTACTTTTAATTAATATTAACAGCTTTATTAAACCATGCAATTCATTTAATTAGATCTTATAAAAAGGATTGGACTATTGGAGATACTAATGCTTTTTTTTTCACTCTTCTAATGGAATTTTAACCATTATACTAACTCCGATAATTAATATAAGAGCTAGTTTGACTTTCAATTTGATCCTAAATATAAGACCCCAATCCACTTTGTCTCTTATATTTATCTATTTTTCCAATCTAGTCCTTGTAATAATTATACATATTAAAAATTCAGTCAGATGGTAGTTTTAGCTCATACAAATGATTAGTAAGAGTATTTTAGAAATGATAATACATATTTGTTACAAATAACTAATTTAACAAATTTTCTTAATCTACTTAAATTAGTCAACTAGCTCTTATATTAATGATCGAAGGTAGTACAATTTAATCATGATTTTAAAAGCATGGAGGTCCTCAATGAGAAACCATCCCCTTTGAATCATGTTGCATCATTCTTTAATTAAAACCCAATTCTCATGGAGGTCATTATCTCCATCCTTAATCAGTTATATCGCCTCCAAAGAGTCAAAGAAGACAAAGTCTTCTGTGTCCCCTTTCGCAAGCTCTTTTGAGCCCATTGTTCAGCAAAAAGGGGATCTCTGTCATTGATAGATAGCACAAATGCTTTAAGAACAGTTCCTTAAGAATCTTTGATGGTTCCTGCACATCCTACTCTCCCAGTGTAATGAGAGTAGGCTCCATCCACCCGAACAATAACCCCCTTTCCATTCTCCAGATAGATTGTAAGGAGGTGTGTTTTTTTTGCTTCATGAATATCAGTATGCTTGAATTGGATTTTCACTGTTTCAAAGCTTGTTGGGACCGGCTTTTCAAGGCCAAGGATCACGTGTGTATTGGTGCTTCTATCATCAAGCATCTTTTCATTCCTATGTTTCCAAAGAAGCCAACACACAATGGAAAATAGTTCTTGCCATTGTGCATTTCCTTCCCTACTTTTATCTTTAAATTCATACTACACCAGTCCTAAACGTTAGAGCTAAAGAACCACCCAATGTAGCTTGGTTCAATAATACATAGCCACATCGCTTTGATTTTCGAGCAGTCCCTGAGTGTATGTAGTGATAGAATACAAAACAATGCCCAAAGGTTCTGTCATGTTGTGTCACAATGCAAGCCTGAGACCAAAGCTTACAAGAAACCAATGACCACTACCTAATTCTTCATTCTAGAATATTCCAATTATATTTAATTAATTCTTTGTGATTCTTTCATTCCTATCTGTATTGTACGATTGTATATTTCTGCTTTTGTGTTGTCACCTCTTGATTGGAGGAGTGCTGTACAATTTTTCTGTTTATATAGGACCACAGTCCTTAGAGGCAATACACGGTAATTATCAAACTTTCCCTTTCGTGCCTAATTTTGTTTTGGTATCAGAGCGACGTGAACGTCATGGTGACATCCTCTGAAAATATTTTTTCATCACCTTCCAGCAATGCTGCTGAAAATGCCACAGCCCCCAAGTCACCATCAAGACTATTCCGTTACTAAGCAACCTCAACCAAGCTGGTTCTGTCAAGTTGGACAAAACCAACTACCTCCATTGGCATTCACTAGGTTTGCCTATTCTGAGAGGTCATTGACTTGATGGCTACGTGTTGGGTACAAAACCCGAGCCACTAGAGTTCATTCCTGAAGGTGACAATGTTCGCGTAAACCTGCAGTTCGAAGAATAGATCATGAACGATCAGCTCATTTTTGGTTGGCTACTATCAACCATGACAACTGAGGTCATGTCTTAAGTTTTGCATTGCAAGACTTCATCACAACTGTGGCGTGCAGCTACTGACCTGGCTGGAACTCATTCATGCTCCAAAATTACCCTGCTCCGCAATAAGCTGCAACGAACTAGGAAAAACACCATGACCATGGAGGAATACCTCAATCGAATGAAGAGCATTTCTGATGATCTGGCTTTAGCTGGTTCACCTTTACCTACTAATGATCTGGTTTTGCAAACTCTCATAGGTTTAGATGCAAAGTATATGTCCATCATTGTCTTGCTCTCAAATAGAGAGAATGTTTCATGGATAGAACTCCAGTCTCAGCTACTCACATTTGAAAGACGTCTTGAGTTTGTCTGAAGCACCACTAATGTTACTCAAGCCTTTCCTGGTCTCACTATTAGCCATGGCTCTTGACCTTTATGGAGAAACAATAGGCAACGTCCACCAGAGGAGGACGTGGAAGAGGTCATTTAGGACGTTCTGGCAATTGTCCTACCTGTCAGCTATGTAATTGAGTGGGTCATGGTGCAACAACCTGTTTTTACAAGTATGACAGAAACTACAATACTAGAGAGAGAAACCACAATGCTCATACTGGTGCTCCTGCTACTACCTTTATTGCTGTGCCTGACACAATGGACGACCCAAGCTGTATATGGATAGTGGAGCCACTAACCATATCACTCATTAAGATGTGAACAACCAAGGTACTCCTTCTGCTAATGCAGTAGGTAATATATACATTGGAAATGGAAATAAACTGAGAATTCATAATATGGTTTCTGGTTCTATCAAATGTGATTCTGATCCTCCCAAAACTCTCTCTCTCTCAATAAAGTTCTTGTTGTTCCTGGAATTAAAAAGAACTTATACAGCCCTGCTAAGTTAATTAATGATAACAATGTGATTGTGAAATTTGATGCTTTTGATTGTGTTGTGAAGGACAAGGGGACACGCAAGGTACTACTTAAAGGAAGAAAGCTAATGGTCTCTATCATATGGCAACTTCACCAAGTCTTAGGCATACTTTAGGAAGTTTTGAATTCAATAAACCTGTTGCTCTTTTATCAGTGTTAGACACTTGGCACAGGAAATTAGGACATGCATCAGTAAACGTAGTTAAGAATGTTTTAAGCAGTTGTAATGTGAAGTTTGCCTCTAATGAAACTTTGAGCTTTTGTGATTCATGCTAGTTTGGGAAATCTTATGCTTTGCCTTTTAAATTGTCTGATTCTCGAGCAAAAGCCCCATTAGAATTGGTCCACACTGATCTGTGGGGTCTCGCACCAATACATTCAATTGGTTTTGAGTTTTATATTGACTTCGTTGATGACTATGGTAGATTCATGTGGATTTATCCTTTGAAAGCTAAATCAGAAGCTCTTAATGCATTTATTTAGTATAAGAAACTACTGGAAAATCAGTTTAATACCAGAATCAAAATTCTACAAAGTGATTGGGGAAAAGAATATAGAAATTTTGTTAATGTGCTGAATGAACATAGTGCAGCACACAAGGGGTTTGACTATGTTAGCCCAAGCACACATGTCGATTTACTATTGGTGGGAAGCTTTTGCTATGGTAGCGTTTCTTATTAACAGATTACTAACACCTGTTTTGCATAACCAGTCTCCATATCATGAGCATTATGGAAAGACCCCAAACTATAAGGATCTTCATACTTTCGACTGCTCTTGTTTTCCATGCTTGGGACCATACAATAAACACAAGCTATAGTTTCACAGTGAAAAATGTGTTTATCTTGGATCAAGTACAGCACACAAGGGTTATAAATGCATGAATGCTCATAGGAGAATTATATTTCTCGACATGTTATTTTTAATGATTATGAGTTTCTTTTTTTGTTTCAAATGCTGAATGACTCACTTGTCTATTTTATTGATAAGAAAGCATTACAATATATAGGCATCCGGTTATCTCACAAAGAGGAGAATAATCTGGTGATTACAATTAATATTAATGAACCAAAATCAGAGAAGATAATCTAGGCAGATAAGATAGGAAAGTATCCATTTAAATCTCCTATAATCAAGGCTAACAATCAGGATAGGATCATGGGTTTTTATCTCTAACATTCCCCCTCAAGCTGGAGATTATATGTCAATCATTCCCAGCTTGCTTCGAAGCCCTTCAAACATGATTCTGGCTAGAGGTTTGGTCATGATGTCTACTATTTGATCTGCTGGACATACATAGCCCAAATTAATGATGCCACCCTCTATCGTTTCTTTAATAAAGTGCCTGTCAATCTCCACATGCTTCGTCCGATTGTGATATACTGGATTCCTTGTCATCTTAATGCTTGCTTTGTTGTCGCACCACAGATTTAGTGGTCCTTCATATGGAATCTTTAGCTCTTTCAAAAGTCTGATTAGCCAGATTCCCTTGCACGCCCCAAGGGCCATTGCTCTTAACTCTTCCTCAGCACTACTTCTAGACACCACTATTTGTTTCTTGCTTTTCCAGGTAACAAGATTTCCCCAAACATAGATGCAATACCCTAGAATTGATCTTTTGTTATCTATAGACCTCCCATGATCGGCATCTGTGTAGATTTCTATATTCCTTACGCTTCCCTTTTTGAAGTAGATTCCTCTTTCGGGGTTGAGTTTGAGGTAGTTTAGGATTCTGTACACTTCCTCCATGTGCTCTTCCTGAGGCTGGTGCATGAACTGGCTTACTACTCCAACCAAATGACTAATGTCCGGTCTAGTATGAGTCAAGTATATCAGCTTTCCCACAAGTCTTCTGTACCTTTCAGAATCAACTGGTACTCCTTCTGGTTTGACTTCAAGATTACATGAATCTTCCATGGGGGTTTTATTTAGTTTTGCGCCAAGCATTCCTGTCTCTTGGAGCAAATCCAATGTATACTTTCACTGAGACACATTGATACCTTTTCTAGTTCTTGCTACTTCCATTCTGAGGAAATACCTCATTTGTCCTAGGTCCTTTACCTAGAATTCTTTCGCTAAGGCCTTTTTTAGTTGGACGATAGATTCCTCATCATTCCCTGAAATGACTATGTCATCTACACACACAATTAGGACAACTACTCCTCCATTATCATGCTTGACAAACAAAGTATGATAAGCTTGTCCTTAGCTATAGCCTAACTTTCTGACAGCTTCAGCAAATCTATCAAACCAAGCTCGCGGAGATTGCTTCAACCCATATAGAGATTTCTTAAGCTTGCAAACTGAATTGTGTGAAGCTAATACTCCTTCAAGGATTTTCATGTACACTTCCTCCTCTAAGTCTCCATTTAGGAATGCGTTCTTTACATCTAATTGATGTAGAGACCAATCTAAGTTGGTAGTAATAGACAAGAGTACTTTAATAGTGTTGAATTTTGTCACTGGTGTGAAAGTTTCTTGGTAATTAATTCCGTAAGTTTGGATGTACCCTTTTGCAACCAACCTGGCTTTGTATTTGTTTATGCTTCCATCAGGATTAAACTTGGGAGTGAAAATCCACCTATACCCTACTGGTTTCTTGCCTTTGGGAAGAGTTGTGACTTCCTATGTGTTGTTTTCTTTTAAGGCTCTCAACTCTTCTTCTTCTGCCTGTTTCCAGTTAGGGTTAGCCATGGCCTGTTGAAATGTAAATGGAACTTTGATTTGTGAGCTATTCACCACAAAGTTCTGCATTCTAGTAGATAAAGCCATATGAGACAAATCTTTGAATAGGATGTTGATTGTATGTCCTTACCCCCTTTCTGAGTGTAATAGGCCATGCCAACTCTTCAGGATCTGATATTTGGTTGGAGTCATGGTGTTGCCTTGGAATGAGAGGGACTTTACTATTATTGTTGTCCTCCTGATCCTACTGAACATCTTCTCTATCTGTTCTAGGATTCAACTCTCCAGTTTCCCTAGTTTCAATTTCAACATTAATCTCCTCAGTTTGGGGTGTGTTTTGTGGATTTGCAGTGGTCGCAGGCTCAGGTGGGTTATGTACTGGTTTTGGAACTTCTGGTTGGACTAGTGGTTGAGGTGGTTGAATGAGTGTAGGTTGGGCTGGTGGTTGAGGTGGTTGAGTGAGTGTATTAGGTGTAGAATCCACATTTAGCCATTCTATGCTTGTGTTCTCCCCTTGAATGGGTAATTTAGGGTAGTAAGCATCATCTTCGTAGAAGACAGTATCTTTGGAGATGGTGAGTTTTCTGGTAGCGGGACAATAGAATTTATAGCCTTTTTGAGTAGAGGACTATCCTAGAAAAATACACTTGTCGGCCTTTGCACTTAATTTTCCTCCATCGTGCTTATACACAAAGACAACACATCCAAAAACCTTTTGGGGAAGGGGAGTTATGAGAGGTGAGTTGGGATAGGTTTTGAGAAGTTATTGAATAGGGGTATGGAAGTTAAGAATTTTGGATGGCATTCTGTTAATAAGGTAGGCAGTGGTTAACACGGCATCTTCCCAAAACACATCAGGAACGTTTTGTTCCATCATAAGGGCTCAGGTCACCTCTAATAAGTGTCTGTTTTTCCTCTCAGCCACACGATTTTGTTGAGGTGTATAAACACTAGAGGTTTGATAGTGAATCCCCTGCTGATCAAGGAACTCTTGAAATGATCCACTAAGGTATTCTTTGGCATTGTCACTTCGGAACACTTTAATAGAGCTTTGAAATTGGTTTTTGATAAAGGAATGGAAAGTTTTGAATATTTGTAGGACTTTGGATTTTTCCTTCATCATGTAAACCCATGAAACTCAAGTATGATCATCTATAAATGTAACAAACCATCTCGTATGACTCAAAGTTGTAATCTTTGCTGGTCCCCATATATCGCTATGGATTATTGTGAAGGGGCTAGTAGGTTTATAGGTTTGTTTAGGATAGAAGGATCGAGTTTGTTTTGTAATTTGGCAAGTTTCACATTGAAATGGAATAGAATCTTTATTGAAGAAATGAGGAAACACATGCTTCATATAATTAAAACTAGGATGGCCTAACCTATTGTGCCACAAGAGTACATCAGTATTATGAGACTTAAAGCTAACCAGTGCCTTTCTAGCTCCTTTATTCTTGATGCTCGTGCCTTCAAGGTAATAGAGTCTATCCCATTCTTTAACAGCAATCCCAATCCTCTTCCCTGATGTTAAATCCTAAAAAATACAATGATCAGCATCAAACATGGCTTGACAATTGTGATTGTGAGTCAATGTGCTCACAAATATCAAGTTACATGTGAGGGCAGGAGCAAACAACACATTGTATATTTCCAAATCATCAGATAAAGCAACAATTCCAATTCCCTCAACCTTTGTAAATATGCCATTAGCCACTTTCATCTGAAGGTTTTCATGACAATATTTAATTTTTGTGAATAAGGATTTGTTACCAGACATATGATCAGTAGCTCCAGAGTTAACAATCCAAGTGTCTTCACTAGTCACTATAGCATTAAGTGCTACAATGGAATTACCTGATTGCACCAAGTTGACATTAGGAACTGCTTTTGATTTATTGTGCTTTTGAAGGATTCTGCATAGTGCTTACAGTTCTTCCTTGCTCAAGCGATTGTCCTCTTCTCCTTTCCCCTCAAATGATGCTTGATAGCTTCTTCCATCTTATCACTGTTTCTGTTTTCCATTAGGTGGTTTTCCATGCAATTTCTAGTATTCATCTCTGGTGTGGCCTTTCTTGTTGCAATAGTTACACCACTGATTGCTCTTCCTTTCATTTTGTTCTACTGATGGTAGACCTTTTATAACTAAGGCTGATCCTTCCCCAAGAATTTGACTGCCTTGAGTAAGTTGTCTTCGAGTTTCCTTAAACTTAACCATATTGAAGACTTCAAACAAGGAAGGTGGGGGTTTTAATGCCATAATTCTTCCTCTTACTTCCTCAAATGCATCAGTAAGCCCTAATAGGAACTCAATGGTCCATTCTTTTTCAACCTTGCCTATAGTACTGAGCATCTTCAACATTCTTCCATGGGTGAACTTCAAAGAGATCAAGTTGTTGCCAAATCCGCATTAGATTACTATAATATTGGGTCACAGTTAAGTTATCTTACTTCAAATCTCTGAGTTGTTTTTTCAGTTGGATCAAGGTTGTGGTATTATCGAAGGTGGAATATGTGCATTTAGCTGCATCCCATATCTCTTTGGCAGTCCTGGCAAGAAGATATCCTTCACTAATTTCAAGAGTCATAGAATTACATAACCAAGTCATTACCTTATTATTTTCAGCAAACCATGTGTCAAAGGTAGGATCATTAGGGAGAGGTTGAAGGTAGTTACTGCTATTGAGTTTATGGTTAATTACCATAGTTTGAGTTTTAGTGGCAGATGACAAATCAGACGCTATTTCAGATGCTTTTAAGGTGGAAAAGGTTGAAGAACTATTGTTTTGTGTTTAGGAGTTAGTGCCAAACATGAGGGTTGTTGGGTGGATTCTCATATTTGTTGAGTTCCTTTGAACAGAACCGAAAAGAGGGGGAAAATCGTTGCTGTCCATCTTCTACTGTGACAGCACGTGGATTTCACGTGCAGGGAGAGTGGTGGCACGTGGGCTTCATGCGCCACTCTGTTAATCACCAAAGCTCTGGAAAGTGCCGATCAGCAGCCTCTGAGGACGACTAAAGGGGGGTGTAGTCCACCCACTTCTCCTTCCGAAGATCTGGTA
The DNA here is from genome assembly GCF_004799145.2 of Neltuma alba. Classification (NCBI taxonomy): domain Eukaryota; kingdom Viridiplantae; phylum Streptophyta; class Magnoliopsida; order Fabales; family Fabaceae; genus Neltuma; species Neltuma alba. The sequence continues at coordinate 100,561 of NW_021632985.1, forward strand.
TTGCCTCTCACTCTCTCACTGTGACGCAACAGCTCTCTCTCTCTCTCACTGTGAGGTTTCCAGCACACACCGGTTCTGAGTTTAGATCAAACCCAGAAGTTCTGATACTATGTTTCAAATGCTGAATGATTTACTCATCTATTTTATTGGTAAGAAAGCGTTACAATATATAGGCATCTGGTTATCTCACAAAGAGGAGAATAATCCGGTGATTACAATCAATATTAATGAACGAGAATCAAAGAAGATAATCTAGGTAGATAAGATAGGAAAGCATCCATTTAAAATCTCCTATAATCAAGGCTAACAATCAATATAGGATCATGGGCTTTTATCTCTAACACTTTTGTGGGTGGTTTTCTAAACAAAAATGCTCCTCAGCCGAATCCTTGCATTATTGAGAGACCAATTCTTGACACTCATTTGCTACAGCATGTCACTAATTCTTCCATTGAAGAAAGTAACCAGATTAGTACTACTAATAGTGACACATCTAGCTCAATGTGTTCCAAAGAAGATGAAAGCATTATTCCTCCTTAAATTACTCAATCTAAATTATCAGAACCTGAAGTTGTAGAAGTAGAAAATTAGAATGTGCATCACATGGTCACTTGAGCTAAGGCTGGGATTTACAAACCAAAATTACCCTTTGTTGGTATAACCCAATTATCACAATGTGATGATCCCAAGTTTATGGCAGAGGAGCTCAAGTCATCAACATGGACAACAGTGATGAAGGAAGAATATGATGCGTTAATTAAGAACAACACATGGATTCTAGTTCCCTATAAGCTCATCTGAATATTGTGGGCAACAAATGGGTGTTCAAAAAGAAACTAAAAGCTAATGAAGACCTGGATAAGTACAAAGTCTGTCTAGTAGCAAAAGGATACACTCAAGAACCTGGAGTGGATTTCAATGATACTTTTAGTCTAGTAGTAAAACCATATACCATACGAGTTATATTGACTCTGGCTGCTTCTTTTAACCGAGATGGGCATCAACTAGACAAAAATAACACCTTTATTAATGGTGTTTTACAAGAAGAAGTATACATGTATCAGCCTGAAGGTTTCACTTATCCAAAATTTCCTCATCATATCTACAGATTACAAGAAGCCTTGTATGGGTTAAAACAAGCTCCTCGTGCTTGGTTTCAAAGATTGAGAGATGTCTTGCTGAACTGGGGCGTTGTTAACCGCAAGTGCGATACCTCTCTGTTCATTTACCAAGATACAAATCAGATTCTGTTAATTCTCATATATGTTGATGATATACTAGTTACAAGGAGCAATCAACTCAATATGAGTAAGTTTATCACTAAACTTGACTCAATATTTTCTCTAAAAGATCTAGGCGCTCTTCATTACTTCCTTGGTTTTGAAGTCACCTGAGACTCCTTTGGTTTCTATGTAAAACAGTCAAAGTATATTAGTGATATGATAAAGAAATGTGGTTTTAATAACCTCAGTCATTGCAGCACACCTATGGTTACTAGACGCACACTAACAAAGTTTGACAGTACTGAGTTTGATGATCCAAAATTGTATTGGATGATTGTTGGCTCACTCCAATGTTTGACCAATACCAGACCTGATATTAACTTCTCTATTAGCAAACTTAGTCAGTTTGTAGCCGCTGGCCAATAGAATTACATTGGCAAGGACTAAAAAGACTACTCAAATATTTAAGTGGTACAGCAAATTTGGCTTTGCATATTCGAGCTTAAAAACATCTTGATCTTATGGCCTTCTTTGATATAGATTGGGCTGCGTGCCCAGATGATAGAGATCTGTTGGAGGATACTTGGTGTTTTATGGAAATTCCTTGATATCTTGGTCCTCTAAAAAGTAGACTGTAGTAGCAAGATGGAGTATAGAATCATAATATCGCGCACTAGCACAAACCGCTATTGAGGTACTCTGGATCCGGTCTCTGTTTTTCTGAGCTTAAGATATCACAACAAAGACCAATAGTAATTTGGTGTGATAATATAAGTGCAACGTCTCTAGCATCCAATCCAGTCTTCCATGCTCACACTAAACACATAGATATTGATACTCATTTCATCCGAGATAACATTGCTGCAAACTGATTAGTTGTCCAATTTGTTCCCACTAAAGATCAAGTAGCAGATTGTCTCACAAAGCCTTTGGGTCAAACCAGATTCCACTTCCTTATAAGCAAACTCAGTCTGTCCATGCTACCCTCTCATTTGAAGGGGATGATACAATACAAGACAAAGCCCAAAGGTTCCGTCATGTTGTGTCACAATGCAAGCCCAAGACCAAAGCTCACAAGGAACCAATGACCCCTACCTGATTCTTCATTATAGAATATTCCAATTGTATTTAATTAATTCTTTGTAATTCTTTCTTTCCTATCCGCATTGTACGATTGTATATTTCTGCTTTTGTGTTGTCACCTCCTGATTAGAGGAGTGCTGTACAGTTTTTCTGTTTATATAGGACTACAATCCTTAGAGGCAATACACGGCAATTATCAAACTTTTCCTTTCGTGCCTAATTCTATTTTGTAGCAAGTCCTCAAGACTGTGATTATACCAAACACCCTCAGTCTTAACATTGGTTCCACACCTCAGGCAAGATTCATTGGTTGATAACTCATTATTGAGGGAGAATTACCAACTGTCCACGCTCAATTCATACGCATTTACTCATAGGGAGAATTATCATAAGATCTCAAGGAAAGAATTTAATTATCAAAATGTCCCAATGATAAATGAGCAATATAAATAAGTTGTCATTTCCTATACTAAAATTTATTATTGCTTACGTTTTAGTTGTCATTGATTTTAGAGTACTTAAATCTCTTCTTTCAGACTTGATTGCAACTCTCCCTTTACTCACATAAATGAAGCAAGGCAAAACAGCACAGGTACCGGATAATTAATGAACCACTCAAATGATTCTTCTTATTATAAATTACTTGTAACTTATTCTCACATACTAATAAGTGTACTAAATTGATTAAATTTTTAAATCTACACTCCTTAAAATTTTTTCTCCGATAATAATTTTCAATTTTAAATTTGGTATTTGTGAGTTTTTCTTTTCATATCAAATCATTTAATTTTACATTGATAACATAATTAGTTTTCTTACATAGTATAACAATATCAACAGGGCAAAGTTATAGAAATTAATAATGCTAAAAGAATAAAATTAAAATATTTAATAAAGAAAAGATTACACATGTACAGAATTAAAAAATTGAAGAAAATTATAGGTAGCTCAAGAACGGTTTTTTCTTGCAAGTTATAATCATCTCTCTTATATATTTCTCTCTTTTGAATAAAAATTAAATAAGAAATTTGTCAAGGGAATCAATAGAAATTTTAAATATAGTTAATTCCACCTTAAAATTTAACAACTTTATAATTTTATTCATATTTAATATATAAACTTCTTAAGAGAATTAATAATTTAATATATAATAATAAATAAAAGGTAAAACCATACATTCAAATTAAAAATTAATGAATTTACTTATAAATATGATAGAGAAAAAAGTATCAGATTAATATATGTGTGTGTATTCTTTTTAACCATCTACGGTACCCCCCATATGTACAATAAGAACATAAAAATTAGGTCCAGGTGATGGTAAATGACGAATTAAGTATAATAATTTAAAAATATTTTAAAAATTGAAAAATATTCCAAATGAAATTATATGTCTAATATATTATTTTAAGTTTTAAGAAAAAATATTATAATTCATAATGCGTGTACACATATATTCAAGGAAAATTTGGTTAAAAGTCCTTGTTTGAATACTTAATTAGCAAGGAAAAAAAATTTTGAGCACCTGTATTTATAATCCTCGAGCGCAACTTTTCTTTTGTTATATGCAAATAAAAACAAATTAAAATATCCACAATTTAAATAAAAATAATTCTGCTTGGATGGTATTCAGAATTTTTTTTTTTTAGTGAAAGAAAGAGGCCTAAGGCCCAAAGGAACAAAAACATCTAGCGTTCATCAATCCCGTGAGTCAAAGTCAGCAAACTTCCTTTGTCTTTCTCGAATTGAACACGCAACCACTCTGGAACTTCTTCCCAGATTTTGCTTACATTGTCGGATTTCAAGCCCCATTTCGCCAAAGCATCAGCACAAATGTTCAGATCTCTCCCAATCTTACAGATCCTCATAGTCCAGTCACGTTCCAAGAGCTCCAATATTCCTCTTTGGACCCCATCAACGAAACCAGCAGTTTCTTTGCCCTTCAATCGCTTAGCCAAAATTTCAGAGTCAGTTTCCATGATGATCTTACGAAAGCCTCTATTCCAAGCCAAGGTAAGCCCTTTCAAAATCCCCCAACTTTCTGCTTCTATCACGCCACAAAAGCCAAGTCTTTGGGCAAAACCACAAATCCACTCACCGTCCTCATTTCGTAGGACACCTCCACAACTCACGAAGCCCAGATCACCACAACAAGCATCGTCTGAATTGATCTTAATCCACCCCAAATCTGGAGCAGACCGCGACTTTTGAACAGTCAAAGTCTTGATATTCGACTTCACAACTAGACCTTTAGCATTCATAAATTCGTCTGCAAGAAACCAAATTCTATGAACGAGAGCCCCGCCTATTTTTTGTGAAGTCTGGAACACAAATTCATTCCTTTGCTTCCACAAAATCCAAGTGGTGACACCGAAGATAATACACCAAGGTATGTCTCTAACCTTCCTTCTATCACTAAGGTTAGAAATTAGCCATTGTATGAGGGGATCAAAGAAAAAATTGGACTGGATATGACTGTCATTAGAGATTTCTAGCCAAACTGCACTAGCCCTCCTGCAATTCCTGACAGCATGTAAAGTAGTTTCAAAACTTCCACAATCCTCACATGCTCCTTCAGCTCCCCATCTCTTGAATCTCAGTGCATTTGTATGCAGACTGTCATGAGCCACAAGCCATAGGAAACAACGAATCCTTTCTGGCCCATTCTACTTCCAAATTAGCTCCCACAATTTATTCCGAATTCCACAATTGTCACTTCTTAGTTTATTATACCCTTCCTTCACCATATATGAACCCTTGTGTTAGGATTATGGTTTTGATGATAACAAAGTTAGATTAAATTGGTTAAGTGTGTTGATCGATCAACTGATCAATCAAATGATTATCGATAAGCTGTCAGATAACTGTTCAGTATAAATCAGATTTATGTTAAGTATTTTAATCGATGAGCTGTTCGATAATTCATTGATCGATAAAATGATTGATCATCGCTAACTTAAAATTCATATAAGGTAACAAAGTGACAGATAAAAAGAAGTGAATCTGAACTAATCTTATCGATCAAGTGATCGATAAATGAGTTATCGATAACGACATCGATAAATGGTAAGACACTCTACCTGTTTTGATATTGATTCTGTCATTGTTTATTGATCACATTGTCGATCATTTTTTTATCGATAATATGATCAAACATTGACCTCTAACCTTCTGAAATGCAGGTATTGATTATAGACTATTGATCGATAACTTTATCAATCACCAAATTATCGATAACATGATCGATAATCTGTATGCCAGTTGCTTTTACTTAGTTTTTCCTAGAACTAAATTATCGATAACCTTATCGATAATTAAGCTTTCCTACTTAACATTTTTTTCAGATAACATGATCGATAAACAGCTTTAGAACAAACTTTTCATTTCACCGTTTATCGATAATTTGATCGAACATGTCTTGATCGATCACCTATTCGATAATTCTTGGTATCCTTGTTTCTCACTAAAGGTTTTTACATTTGACTCTTATCCATAACGTTATCGATCACAACCTTATCGATAATGTGTTCGATCAACATGTACTAAAGCTTCAATTCTATAACACTTGAATTATCGATAAATTGATCGATCTACCTTTACTCGATAAACTAATCGATCATTGACTTCTGTCAGCTTAAATTCAGCAAGCTATAACATCTCTCATACTCTCTTGTCTACTTACTTCCAAACTGTTTTTTAGCTTGCATAATCTTCATGATTACTTTACCAAGTGGTGTATATTCAAAGGAACTCTGATTTGCATATCAACCTAAGATTTCCTGTTGCACTTTATCGATCACTTGATCGATAAACCATTGTTCCATCATCTGATCGATAAACTTCTTCTACTAATCGAAAATTTCTCTCTCTGTTTTTCGATAACCAAATCGATCAATCAGTAATCGATCACCACTTCGATCAACCATGTCCAGAATATCTTTCTGCACCTTTTACAGATGATTCATTCTATCTAGAATCATTGAGTAATCAATTAGTTATTCCTCCTGATCCATGACTAAAGCTTACACCGTTTTATTCTTACTTATTTAAGTTTAAAATATGGATGCAGATTACTAAGAGAAATTACAACGGCTCTTCAACGGGATTACGTAACCTATAACCTACAGTGTCAGAAAGCTCAGACGCATTAATGGCGGAATCGTTGGAACTGGCTAAACACGCAAACGGAGTCACAACAGCTAGAAGCTCTTCCATCTAACGGTTACTTAACGATCTCAACTATAAAAGACGCGAAGAAGCATTAATGAGGGGATTGAATACCGGAGCTACCATCTGTGATTAGTAAGTCTAGCATTCAATACTCTGTTTCTTCAATACTACTGAGCGTCAGTGTTCATCATTAAATTTCACTCTATAAGAGAGTCGATTTCTATCCTTTATTAATCACTATTGAGTGATACTCAAGAGTGTGGACTCTTTAGTGGGGTTATATCCTTACGGGAGTAAGGGGGAGTGATTGAGTGATTCAATTACTGTACTGAGGCACCAAGAGCCCGATCAATCTTGGAAGATAGTGAAATACTCAGAGGTGTTCTGAGGACTGGACGTAGGTCAAGTGGTTAAGACCGAACCAGTATAAATCCTGTGTCTTCCCTTCTGCGGTGACATCCCTCTTAACTCTAACTCTCTGTTTCTGATATTGTCTCGTATTAATTTAGCAATTTTTTTTACTCACCCAATTCACCCCCCTCTTGGGTGAGATTGCTTCTAACACCTTGCTGCCTTTCCACAGAACCACATCAGAGCCTACGCCATATGGAGGATGAAAATCACGTAGTTTTTCTAGAGCCTCTTTATTTAGAAGAGCCTGAAGCCTTCTCCAGTCCCAACTCCCGTCAAAATTTACCATATCGACAACCGAGCTTTCCAAACACCCATCATCGACCTCTTTCACACAGGAGTTGATAAGTATCCTTATCCACCCAGGGTTCAAGCCAAAAAGAAGTATCTTTACCATCAACAATCCCCTTCCAAGAGTAAGCATTTAACACCTCCCATACCACACCAATATCTCTCCATAGAGGAGAGGCAACCTTTGGAATATAAAGGATTGAAGAGAGCTCATTACCAGAATCATACTTCCATTTCAAAACTTCTGCCCAGAGACCACAGGACTTATTCCTCAGCTTCCATGCCATCTTTAGTAAACAAGCCTGGTTCATCTCAGTTAGGCTCAACACCCTTAGTCCTCCATTCCTCCTTGGTTTCTTAATAGTATCCCACCCAACTAGGTGCACCTTACGGGTTTCCTCCTTATGGCCCCATATAAAATTCTGTTGCACCCGCTCCACCTCCTCTAGAAGACCTTTAGGTAACAAGGTCACCATCATTGGGTAAATAGGAATCGCTCCCATGACAGACTTTGCTAGGGTAATTCTGCCAGCCATACTTAAGCAATTAACCTTCCAATTAGCTAATCTTCTCTTGACCTTGTCTAATACATAGCCATAATTCTTCAATTTCCCCCCTGTATTACTGAGTGGAATACCCAAGTAATTTCCTAATTCATCTGTTTCGACAAAACCAAAGAGATCAACCAGTTTCCTCCTAGTCTCAGGCGAGACATTCTTGGAGAAAAGGAGTGCTAACTTACCAGTATTAACCTTTTGTCCAAAAATATCACAGAAATGCTCCAGACACTTCATAGTTAACCTCATTTGTTCTTCTGAAGCTTCCCTAAACAACATTAGGTCATCAGCAAACATTAGATGAGAAATCTCAGGGTCATTTCTTCCCACCTTAAAGGCTCGCCATCGCCCTCCTTCCTTAGCCCCTTGAATTTTTCCATAGCAAGAACGAAAATATAGGGGGACAAGGGGTCTCCTTGTTGAATCCCTCTAGAGGGGTTAAAATCTTCAGTCTTCTCACCATTCCATATCACTTGCATAGAGACAGAGGTAATAGACCTCATTAAAAACTTCTTGAACCCCTCAGCTAAGCCCAACTCACCCAAGACTTCCTCAATAAAACTCCACCTTAGCCTATCATAGGCTTTTTCCAAATCAATTTTAATAGCAAAATAGCCAACCTTTCCCTTCAAGAGTTTCATAGAATGAATAATCTCTTAGGCAACAACAATATTGTCTTGAATCTGTCTACCTAGCACAAAACTAGCTTGATTAGGAGATACAACCCTATTAAGAATCTGTTTCATCCTTTTAACAATAATTTTAGAAACACATTTGTAAACAACATTGCATAGGCCAATAGGTCTCATTTGCTTTAAGGAATCAGGCCTTTCTACCTTAGGAATTAACACTAGCAAAGTCTTATTCACTTCTTGCAAATCTTCCTCATTTCGCCAGAGTTTCTTCATAAACTCACTCACATCAAGGCCTATAAACTCCCATTCTCTTTGGAAAAAAATAGCAGGGAAACCATCTTCACCGAGGGCTTTAAAGGCTCCAATTGAAAACATGGCATCCCTCACTTCCTCATCCACAATGTCTCTATCCATCTCTGATGGTAAAGTGGAAAAGGTGATCATCAGGTTCTTAGTCACCCCTAAATCTTGCTGATCAGAATTCTTTTCTTCAGTAAATAACTTTATAAAGAGATCCTTAGCCATTTTTTTTAAATTCTTCTTGATCCTCTACCCAAATTTCTCCATCCCTTTTTAGCATAGCTACCTTATTTCTCCTTCTCCGAGCAAGAGTTCGAACATGATAGAACTTAGTGTTTCTATCTCCATTGTTAATCCACTCTCTTCTAGATTTCTGGTACCACAGTATCTCTTCTTGACTCAGCACATCTTCAAGTTCTTTCTGCAAATTATCCTCCAGTTTGATTAAGGAAGGGATGGGTCTATTGCAATTGCTGATTTTCTTTTGGATTCCATCTAGTCTTGCAATCAAAAGCTTCTTTCTTTTATGAATACTTTTGAACACTTCACGGTTCCAAGAAATAAGACTATCATGCAAATTATTAAGTCGTCCATTAAATTTACCTTCCCCATTCCAGTTCTTCTGCAACATTTCCTCAAAGTTATTGTGAAGCAACCATGCCGCTTCAAATCTGAAAGGGCGTTCGCCACTAGGCTTATTTCTCTCTCCCAAACAAAGCAACAGAGGATTATGGTCAGAACACCCTATTCTAGTCAAAACTTTTATCATCGCATTTGGAAAGGAGCATCTCCAATTTACATTACACATACCCCTATCCAGCCTCTCAAAAATTCTCTCATAACCCTGCAGAATCGGCCCCTTCCAGGTGAATCTATTTCCCCAAGTACCGACATCCATCAAGCTGCACCTATTAATTCTTTCATTGAACAACTCACATCTCCTTAACAGAATAGGCGCTTCTCCCTTCTTTTCCCCTTGGTCTCTAATATCGTTAAAGTCCCCCAAGAGAAACCAAGGGCTCGTAGAAACTAAAGTAAATTGAAACATTTCTTCCCAGAACAAACATTTATCTCTTTCCCTTGGCCCAACATAGGCAATAGTAACCACCCACTCCAAATTACTCGGCCCCTTTACTGCCAAATGTACATATTGCACATTTTCTTTTAGCACTGAAAACTTCAGCTCATCATCTCTCCAAGCCACCCAAATACCACCAAAAAATCCTGATCCTGGCACAGCCACAAAGTTGGTTAACCCTATTTTACGGAACACTTCCTCTTCCCTGGTATGACTAACTCTAGTCTCCAAAAGACCCACCAAAACCGGTCGCCTTTCCTGCACTAGCAACTTTAAACTTCTCTCAAACCTCCTGCTACTAGCACCTCCACAGTTCCACACCAAAAACTGATGATCATAGTTCATGGGTAAAAGAGAAATAAGAGGGGGGGCCAAATCAGCAATTAATCTATGCTCATCACAGCACTATTCCACTGCCTCTCTGCATCCTCCATCCCACTACCACTGACCTCATTCTCTTCTACCCCTCCAAAATCAAGGGGTCTTCCTTCATTTCCATCTTTGAATCATAGGATTTCTTTTGCAATTTCTGGGGTTTCTTGGACAACATTAACATCCAATTCCTTCAAACAGCCTCTATTAGAGTCCACAATCATAGTACCATTGTTGCGCACTACAATAGTGTCCTCATTTACAGTCCTGTGTCTCCCCTTCATGCTACCTTGCTTGTTAGACTTGGAGCTGCACTTCACGACTTCCCTGTTCTCATACACCACAGGTAAGCTCACTTGTGATTCATTATTATTTGCTTTGGAGTTTTCCATAGATTTCCTCTTATACCATATCTTCTCCTGTACAACCTCTGTTGGCCTTGTGTCTTCCACCATCAGTTCATTCCCATGAATTTCTACTTCAGTCACATTCGCTAGGTTCCTGAATCTTGAGCCTGAACCATTCTGACCCCCTCTTGATACTTCTTCCTTTCTGTTGCCTTGGTTAAACCTGTGCAGACTCCTATTATTCTGTACCTTAGACCATTCACCAAAAACATATTCCTCCCTTTCACTTGGGACTTCAGGATTAGCTTGCCCCTCTTCTCTAAAACCATACTTCTTCTCACTACATTCCTTCTCAATGTGTTTATACATACCACAGCAAAAGCATAAGAGGTGAAGCCCTTCATAAACTATGGGTCTTTCCTTCTTATCAATGATATACAAGGGAAGGAGAGGCTTCCTCAGGTCCACTTGCACTCCCACTCTTGCATATCCCCCTCTAGTTTGCATAGATGTCGACATATCCACCTTAACTGTACTTCCAATCTCATTCCCCATAGCTTCTAGGATACCCTCATCATAATACTCCAGGGGCAAGTCCGGAAACCTAACCCAAATCAACACTTCTTCAATTGCCTCCACTTTAGGGTCAAAATTTGGTTTCCATTCCCTCACAATGAGATACGAGTCAGAAATCATCCATGGTCCCCTTATAAGAGCCAGTTCATAATCCTCAATAGATGTAAAATTGACAATAAAAAAATCATTTGAGAGATCAACTACCTAAACCACCCCTGATCTAGCCCACATTTTTTGAATTCTTTGCTCCATCCTAACTAATCCCAATTTCCTGCCTAAGAGCTTAACAATTAAGCTCAACTTAAAAGGTTTTCTGATTTTCTGCTGGGCTTCATTCGAAAAGACGAATTCCGGAACAGCGAACCTACCTTTCTGGAGCCAAACGGGACTCCATCGTCTTCCATATTCAGTCTTCTATTCTCTACCTCCGTGTTCGCACCAGTGCCTTTAAGCATTTCAGAGAAAGATCTCTATCTTCCTTCATCATCCCCTTCGCTTCCAGCATTAGATTTAATCTTCTTCTTAGAACGTTGCAGTAAATCAGCTTCCTCCGCCGAGTGCCGCCCAGGAGCTTTGATCATTGGAAAATCTGCCAGCGAAAGAACCGGAAGGCTCGCCATTCGACTGTAACCCGGTACTCAGAAATTTTAAATTATGAAATATCAAATAATTCATGTGAATTGTTTAAGACAAAAACAGACTATTTTTAATTTTTTTTTATACATAAATATTTGAGATATATAAAAATTTTAAAAATAAATATTAATAGCTTTTAACAATAGTACAAAAGACATGTTTTTTTTTTTGCAAACTAGTATAATTTTCAATTAAATTATGTATTTATGATATCATTTATTAAAAAGATCCATATTTCTTGTACTTGTATCAAAAAAGATGATTTCTTTTAATATGATTTTGTTTTATCATAATTTATTTGTTAACTTGAAGATTTAAAATCTCGAATATCAGTATTAATTTTTCAGTTATATTTTAAGTTGCTAAACTATTAAAAAATGAAAAACATTAAATTTTTAAATTTAAAATGATAGAGAATAAAATACAACCCATTTTATATATAATAAAAAGATATTTTAACAGAGAAATGTGTTTCCATTGTTAGTGTTTATAATACGCTGGCGTTTGATACAAGGCGGCAAAACTCATCGGACAAGTGAAAGGCGCTCCCTTCCCAAAATTCATTGGAAGCCCTAGCTCTACCCTGGCGTCTGCGCACGCGCCCTCCTCCTTCAGTCTCTACCGTCGAAGGTCATCGGCGCCGCGCTAGTCTTGCTGTCGTCGACAAGGAAGAGGTAGTCTCCGGATGACATCTCTAATACCATCAACTTTGTCCTTTCCAGTCTTTCCTTATACTGTGCAAAAAGGTCTTGAAACAGTTCTTGATACCGCCATTTCCCCCGTAATTTGGTGTGATTGATTTGATTTGTTGCCGAAAATCTGAAGTAAAATATATAGATTTTGTACAGAAGTAATTTGAATATCATTTGGCTCCTCTTTTGATTTGGGTCCTCTTTTTTGTTTCTGTTGAAAATGTGAAATACATACAGAAGCAATATGATTTTGATATATAATCTCTGTGTGTGCCTGTGTGTGTGAGTTTTTCTAGTATTAGTAGTTCGTCAAGTTGATTATATTTGGTTCAAGGAAGCAAACTATTTGTCGCCAATTGCATTTACAACCTGTTTGTCGTCCAGAAATCTTGAAAATAAAGGTGCAGAGTTTTTGTTAGGAAAGGTTAAAAATAAACCCAGCAAGCTGCCCACCCTGTTTAGCCTAACTGTGTCCCTTTAGGACCGGTTTTACTGACATGCTTATCAGCTTGAGTGAACTTGTTCCCAGCCTGGCCCATATTTACGGCTAATAGTTGTCATATGTTGCTGATAGCAATTGATAAATGTGTTTTTTTTCCCTCTACCTTTCTTATGACTTATTGTTCTTGTGTTTCATATTGTTGTCATTCAGTAGAAGTGCTTCTCTAGTCTCAGGGCACAATGAGATTGGAGAAATGCTGGTTTTGCTCTTCGACCATATACCCTGGACATGGAATTCAGTTTGTTCGTAATGATGCAAAGGTATACTATTTATATTCCCCTAATTCTATTGTAGATGTTTCTCCCATATTTTTGCTGTTCCATTTGTTTAAAAGGTATTGAAAGTTATTTGAATCGACTGCTTTTCTTGGATTAGGTGGATGTGGATGTCTATTTGAAATTGAGGCTCTTAATAGATAGCTATTTTCTAAATCTGTAATCCTCTTAGCTTTGAGAAGTTTGAACTTTTTTCCTATTCACTTCTGTGCATAGTGTGTACCTGGTTCCTCACTGAATACCAGGGCAAATTGGCCGTCTAATTGCTTCTCTTTGTAATGCAAAAGACATGTTAGATTTATATCTCATGCTTGGCTCAATTATGTTGATCACATACGTCATATGGGAAAAAAATGATGGTTGAGTCTATTGCAATGAAGCTAATAGGCCACAAGTTTTTCCTAAAGAAAGAGACCTCCCCCCCCCCCCCCCCCCCCCAAAAAAAAAAAAAAAACTTAGGAGTAACAAGTTTGGGTGCCATCACAGGCTAAATTTACATGGCACCTGTGGCCTTGGCATTGAGTTACTGAATAGTGGCTGCTCTCTGCAGATTTTTCGATTTTGTAGATCTAAATGCCACAAGAACTTTAAAATGAAGAGGAATCCTCGTAAAGTAAAATGGACCAAGGCATATCGTCGATTGCATGGAAAGGATATGACACAGGTAAAAGCAACATGCTTTCCCAGCTATCTTGTTTGTATATTATGTCTCCTGTTTCCTAGAAACTCCAGCACCATTATTTGTTTCGTTAGGATTCAACCTTTGAGTTTGAGAGAAAGCGAAACAGACCTGAAAGATATGATCGGAATCTTGCGGAAGATGTTCTCAAGGCTATTCCAAAGATTGACAAGATCAGAGTTAGCAGGGAGGAGAGACACCACAAGAATAGGTAACTGGTTGATTCACTGTTATTTTATATTGAAGTGCCTCAGAACCTTTTCCTTTTGCTGACTTTCTTTGGATTTTCTTGTAGAATGAAAGGCAACAAGGCTAAGCTCCTCAAGGAGGCTGCAAGGGAGTTGGAGCAGGGCATCAATTTGGTGAAAGCTCCATCTGTGCTTCAACAGGATCCATCTCTCACTTTGCCAAAGATCAAAGTTCAAGTTTCACAACAGCAAGCTGAGGAAAACCGTCCGATGGAAGAGTGATTATGGCATTACTGATTTTGTTTTTTTTTGGGTTTTATGGCATTCACTTAATCTTGTCTTGTACATCTTTAAGGCTTAAAACTATGATTCAAATGTATCATTTTTGTTTATCATTACCGCGGATGATATGATTTTGGAGCAATGGTTTTGATAATATCTAGTCGGTTCTCCTGGACATAATATTATTTGATATGGTTAACTATCTATGGCTAAAAGTGTAGATGAAATCTCCCGTAGCCCGTAGGTGAAGGAATTTACTGCGTCATAACCGTTAGAAAATGTTCAGGCATATCAACTTGATGTTCAATAAGATTGTTAAAGGATTTTGGCATGCGTCTGACGTCTCCAAGCTTTGAAGGACAATGCCTCATGGTTATCACTTGTCACTCGTTTTATATTGGACAAAACTCCCAAAAGTCCGTCGTGAATGAAGCATCGTCTCCACCATGGATGAAAGATTTCGAGCAGTGTGCTTCATTAAAGTGAACGGAAAAGTGAGAATCGCATCTAAAGTACTAGTCACGATAAAAAATAAAATAAAGAATCACGGCATCACTCTTTGATAGTATATTTAGTTTTTAGTATAAGATTTAGATGACTAGCTTAGAAAATTAAAAAAATTAGTTAAGTTAGTTATTTATAATAAATAGGTGTTGTTTCTTATAAAATATTTTTGTTAATTATGTGTATTAGTTAAAACTATTATTTGATAGAATTTTTAACATGAGTAACTAATATAATGATTATTTTGAAAAATAGATAAATATGAAACACAGTATGTTTAAAATCAAATTAAAAATCAAACTAGTTTTTATATTAAGAACCGGAGGAGGTAGTATCATGGAAAAAATTTTAATGGAAAAAAAATATCCTCAAAACTATTCAAGGTTTTATATGTTAATCAGCACTATAATTAACATCATGTAATAATTACAACATCCATAATTGCATATAGTAATCAAGTGGCTTGGCATTTTGAATATTTATGACCCCGCTTTGTCGGCCCTACACACCAAGAATGATCAACTGCCAGTGTGGCCTGATGCTAACGCCATTCCTGCCGTTGTTAGCTGAGAGAATGCTAACTGAGAATGCTCAAGCACGAAACCCATGTAGAAACTTTTCCTGCCACAAATTTCAAATTTAAAATTACGGGAGAGTTAGACGGTGGCTCCCCTTGGGTTTCCTCATCTGGGATCCTTGGAAAAGATGATCAAGTTAGCCATTGCGAATAGCTTGATGAACTATCTCCCTTTAAACCTTTGAGTGAAATGCGGCAAAAGGAAAGAAAATCCATGAACCGAACCTGTTGTTTAAGTTGACCATTAATTGAGGAATAACAATTGTTTAACTTTAACTCAATGCAACAAGTGATAAAGCTCCAGTTACATAATTTTCTACATTTGCTTCAAGTATAAGAAATTGTCAATCATGAATAGCTTTCAGTTGAACATTCAATCCGTCACTAGACAGTGAATTTATGATTTTTTGTTTGTCACAATTCATGATTGATTACAGACACATTGAATAGTAAATTTGAAGAACTCATGAGCGCAATTCTGTTGACAGACAAAATACAGGAAAGGTGACAGAAGGGTTACTAGAAAGACCAATAGGAAGAGGAGATTCTAGCTTTAGGAATGAGCGATCCCCTGTCCCTAATCAATCTAGTGTTTACTCTCCTAGGATTGGTCAATCTTGTGGAGTTAACGGTGATAGGCACAGTAGATCACCCTCTCGTGAGTTTACCAATCATCCGTTTGAGGACATAGGTGACACTTGCGATGATAATGAAATGAATTTTGATATGGTTCAACTAGTCTCTATCCCCCTCATTTTCTGTCTCTTCTCCCTTCATATCCTCCTCAAGTTCTTCATATTCCCCCTCCTTCTGGTTTTATCTCTCCCTTTATTTCTCTGCCAAATCAACCTCTTACGTTCCGTCTCTCCTCCTCTCCAATCATTTCTGTTCTGTTTCCCCATATCTCCCTCTCTGTTTCCGTGACCCTTCCCCAAGTTATCTTCTGTTTGCATTAGAAGTGTGTGTGAATGTGTGTTGCATCATCTACCTCACAGCATCTAGCAATTGGCGGGCAATGCGTTTTCTTCTGTTGGAGGAAGGCATCCATATGGCTCTAATGCCGCAAACTGCAGTGACTGCTTTGTCTTCACAGAATATTGCCCCACCATGGGCGGTGTCTAATCCTGCAGATTCATTCACAGAGGAGGCTCTTTTTTCAACTTCTCTTCAAAAAATTATATCGTCAAATTGGAGAGTGGGTAAAAATGGAATTGTTCATTTTTACTACTGCCATCAGAATTTCCAGCACTTGAGCAAGAGATAACTTTGGACACCTCTTTGATTGCTTCAGCAACAAGGCATCCAACAATCCTTTGTGGGGAAGTGAACAGATAAACCTGCAAATGTTAGGTCACTGAATTAATCTAAGGAACAAAACCAACAAAACGTATATGGAAGCCACTTTCGTGGACTAGTTTCATCTAATTACAGACAAGTTTGGCAAGCTAAACAAGTAGCCAAGTAAAGGAATAGCATATCCACCTTGCAGTGTTCATGAATTATCCATCCATTTCCAAGGTCAATGTCCGTCATTTTCACAACTTCTTCAACCTAATGATGACTTCTCCATAAAATGTCAACATAGGGTCACCAGGGTCAGATGCGGAGTTCCAACTAGAAAATACGCACGCACGCACGCGCGCGCGCCCGCACGCATAAAGTCCCCCGCCAGTCTGATTGTTTGGATTCTGGCGCCTCTGCATAAAGCCCCTCTGAGCATTCGCCCTCTGATTTTGCCCTTGGTTCCTGTTTCTCCCTGAGCTACTCGAGCTCCCAGAGCTGTATTGACTCCTCTTCCCCACTCCTCCTGTAGGTCCAGGATAACGGGCCGCTCTAGCTTGATTCTCAGCCCTCCTTGCCTCTACCACCTCTCTTGTCCTTCTAGCTGCAACCCGCAGCTTCACACACATCTCCTCAAAGGTCTTGACCTCTAACAAGGCCAACTGCTGTTTCAACTCCGGCCTTGCACGGTTCATCAGTTGTTGAGCTAACCAGAGTGAATGATCTTCCGTCTGCCTGGGCACATACTTTGCCAAATCTATAAACCTTGTGATAAACTGGTCCTCATGCATCTCGCCCTGCTTCAAGGAGTAGAACAGGAATTGCTTTTCCATTCGCAACTCCTTCGGAAAGAAGTGATCATAAAACATCCGCTTGAAGGTATCCCAGTCCAACTGAGATATATCAGAAGGTCTTGCACTATCCCACCAGTGCCTTGCTTGCTCCACCAGATAGGTAACCGCCACTTGTACCTTGAGCGGGGAAAGACAAGGAACAGCAGTAAAGATTGTCTCCATCCGCTCAATCCACTTCTCTGCATCTGATGGTTCCAAACTTCCCTTGAACTGGGGAGGATCATGACGATGCACCTCTCTCCATACCTTGGTGATGTCATTCAGCAACGGAGGGTAAATCACTCCCTCTGAAGTATCTCCTCCCTGGCTAGCCGCTCGATACTCCTCCCTCTGAGGTAAATCTCCAGCTCGATCACCGCTCCTAACCCCTCTTTCTCCTACTCCTCGTGCCTCCATAGTCACCTCATTCTCTCGGTCCTCTTGATTGACCGACTCTTGGTGCTTCCTCGTGAAATCTTCTTCAAACTTCCTCAACCTTTCATCCACCACCGCCGTCATCATCTCCCTCATTTGTCTCAGAAAAGCCTCATTCTCTTGAGGCGGTCCATTACCGGCTGGATCTGTTTGACGTGTCCGTACCATCCTTCCTCTCCCCAATTAAGGATGGAAACCCTCATTAGTAAAGAAAGAAAGGAAACACAAAACAAACAGGGAAGGTATGTATGAAGTATGTATATTGCCACTAGGAAAAGAAAGAATTTCAAAGAAACAAACTGGCTCTGAATACCAATTTGTAAAAACCCTTTACCTTAAAAACGTTAGAACTCATCACAAAGTCACTACTATGGTAGAAAAGGAAAATCTGTTAAATGAACTACCATAGTAGGAAGAAATTTGCATAATTTTGAATTCACATTTAAACCGTTACATGCAACTGAAATCATTCATTTACATCTATTGGGCCTCCGAGCCTCCGGCCCGGGTAATAACAAACATCACATCAGCCCATCTAAATGATTCCCAACCAAATAATCAAGAGTTCATAAAACACTAGCAATGGCCTCCGGCCAACCAAAATAAGGAGATACATTCTCTCCAGTTTACAACAAGGCTGGGTACTCAAATATATCAAAAAGTAGTCCTAACTGTGGCAATATATACTAGTCATACATGTACAAATGCTAGAGGCCTAAAGCTAACCAAGCTCAAGCCTCTACGTCTCTTCCCGATGGCCCACGCCCGGAACCTTCACCTAAAAACATTGTAAACCACGGGGTGAGACAAAGTCTCAGTAACCAACCTTTCCAATACTAGGTACTACTAAATAGGTGCTCGTGAGGTGTCAAGTGGGGCAGTTCACAAGTAATATAATAACAAGATAGCCACAATAAATCATGCGAGTGAAATGATGCAAATCCCCTTAACCAAATCCCTCACTTTGGGGGATTTTCAGGAGCCGAAACCGGCCTATCCCTCACTATGGGGGACGTAAGGAGCCATAAAAGGCCTATCACTCACTCTGGGGGACGTAGGGAGCCAAAAGGCCTATCCCTCACTATGGGGGACGTACTAAGCCAACCATCATGCATTAATGGAGGCTTTACCACGTGGTAGTAACAGACAAAACTCTCACCAATTCCCAATTAATGCATCATGCTCAAATCGTAATCACAGAGTAATAATCATTTCACAATTAACCTCATTCAGTGGCATATCTTTCACAATTCCAAAATTCATTCATCATTAGTCAAAACCCCACAAAACGGTTTTCCTTTTTATACACAACATACAGTTTGAACATAATTACTACTTAGAGCACAAATATAAATCTACTCACAAAACCACAGAAGCAAGTACTAAGGATTGGAAAGTGGTTACCTCTCGCCTAAGCAAGGAATAACAAACCGACAATGTGGCCCCGTGCACCACCACGACTCACAACCGGTCTACACAAGCACACAAACACACAACCATCATATATTAGCTTTCAAACTAATAATGTGGCCAAAACAACACTTGGGGACACAAAATTCCTATCTCCCATCAAAACTCTACCCAACTCAAAGGGTATAACTATCAAGGCAACACTCCAAAGTCATACTAACCCATTAAAACCTTAATTCCTTTCCAAACATCAATTAGAGTTCAAACCTCAAGGACCCACTGTAGGAATTCAACCTCCAACATCCCATTTGAGCAATTAAGGTTCCAACAACAAATCTAAACCAATTAAACATCCAATTTAACCCTCCTTAACATAACCCAATTCACAAAACTCAAAATCAATCTCTACATTATTATCCTCAATCCCAAATCATCTATCTCCATAAACCCTAACTCCAAAAATTCAAGATTCTTTAAATCCAAGGAAACTACACCGATTAAATACTTAAACTAACCCCAAGCAATCAATTAAACTCAAAACAATCGGTCAAAAACCTCAATTCCATCACAACTTAGAAAATCCTAGGGTTCCACCAAAAATCCTCAGAAATTCCAAGAAATTTCAAGAAAGAAAGAAGATTAGAGGTTAAAATCACTTACTTGAGGTAATGGATCCTTAGAAATGCCCCCTCCAAGCCAAAAGTTCGAAACCCTAGCAGAGCTCCTCTCTCCTCCTTCAGATTTTCTTATTTTCGCACGCTGAACCCTCCCGCGACTATATAGATTCGGGACCTTTCGCCGTGGCGAACCCCAATCTTCGCCGCGGCGAACTAATCTCGAGAGGGATTACTCGCCTAAAAACCCGACTTCGCCGCGGCGAACTCCAATCTTCGCCGCGGCGAAAGCTTCCCGAGAGGAAACTCTCACTCGCCCAGAAGAATTTCGCCGCGGCATGCCCTTACCTTCGCCGCGGCGAAACCTTCCCGAAAGGGAAGCCTCGCTCACCAGAACAACTTCACCGCGGCCAAACCTTCCCGAGAAGACACTCCCCTCTGAAACTCCCGGTGCGCCGCGGCAAACATACCCTAAGAGGGGTACGTTCACCTATTCCTCCAACAAACCTCAAATTCAACCCAAACACCAAGATCAAGATTAAATCACTAATCTATCCTCAAAATCAACCCAAAAGAGGCTATTAAAACCCGATAAAATTTAGGATGTTACACCCTATCCAGCCTAGCTATTAACTTTGTAATACAACACTACAAAAAAAAATGCTTTTAGCAACGGAATTTTTTATTTAGCGACGGATTAGTGACGGAAACAGATTAACAACGGAATTAGCGATGGAATTTGTTCCGTCGCTAATTACCGATGGAAATTTAGCGACGGAATTTCCGTTCCTAATCCGTCACTAACCCGATTTTTTTAAAAATAAAATAAAATGCGACATGGCACCTCTACCAATTGCCATGTCATCACTGGGGACCACCTCCACGTGTGCTGCCACCTCACATCTCTGTCTGCCACGTGTGCTTCCACCTCACCTCTCTGCCTGCCACGTGTGATGCCACCCCACCTCTGCCTGCCACGTGTCGCCACCACATAATTCCCTCCTCAAAAAGTGACTTCTCACTAGCTTGAACCCAAGACCTCCTCTCTGCATGCGTAGTTGAGCTGCAATGAACCTGTTGACTTATTATGTAAAATTAAATATATATATATATATATATAATATTATTTTACACAAACAATTATATATACATATATATTATTAAAAACTAAAAATATACTATATGATAATTTTAATCATAACTATTTTAATGAAAAAATAATTTTTAAATATTTGTTTTACTATTTTTTTATAATGTTTTATTTTTTAAAAAAACATTTTTAATATAATTTTAATTTCTAACGACGCTAATTTTGAATTTTAAATCATAAATAATTTTTAATAAATATTTTTTAAATTTATTTTTTAATTAACATTGATAAGATATACAATTTAATTATATATGTATTATATTACATTATATTATATTATCTATATGTGTTTTATATATTTGAAGTAAATCATTTACAATTAGTTCAAAAATCTTGTTATTCAAAAAATAACTACTATAATAAAATCTAATAAATTATTCTATATAAAAATTAAATGATTTGAATAGATTATGATAAACAGTATTCTCCTACTTGTATATATATCCGATGTAATTTATTTTCTTAAAATTCTTTGTATATACCATTTGTTTTTGTATTGAAAACTAAAATCAATCTATATCATGGGTATTAATTATATCATGATTAAATTTTATTGTTTAATGATTGAAATTCAAAATTCATTTCAATATTAGTTTGCATTAATATAAATTCATTTTTTGGTTTTGAATTTCTATCATGTATTATATATTTCAATATGTTTTACATATGATAAAATTATTTCTTTCTTTAAATCAGTTTGTATAAGAAAGTTATTAATATTCTTATTATATTTTTTAATTATTATTAATAATCAAGAGGAATTTATTTTAACAAAATATAAACAAGTTTTCTAAGAAATTGTCTTTCTATTTTTAGTATATACATAATAATGACATGAATGATGACGATATCTTTATTAACACCAACTCCACAAATATATCAATTTATTTTATAATTAAAAAGGTTTTTAAATCATTATATTCTTAATTGTTATTATATAAATTTTTGTAAGATTATAATTTAAAATAAAAAAATTTAAAATTAGTGACGGATTAGTGACGGAATTGCGATGGAATAGAATTAGCGACGGAATTAGTGACAAAAACTTCTGCGACAAACAATTTAGCGACGGAAATTTCTGACGGAAAAAATTTCGTCACTAATTCCGTCGCTAAATATTTATTGACGGATTTTATGACGGATTAGCGACGGAATTTAGCAACGGACAGAAATTATATTAGCGACGGAAAAATTCGTCAAAAAAATTAGCGACAGAATTTCCGTCACAATTCCGTTAGAAATTAGCGATGGAGTTTGTTTCCGTTAATTTTTTTTCCGTCGCAAATTCCGTTGCTAATCAGTTGTTTTTTTGTAGTGCAAGAATCTTACAATTAAACGTAGCTAAACTGTGCTACATGATGCACCTTTTTAAAAAGAAATATATGTATTTTTTATGAGGAATAATATTTGCATATATAAGCACATTAAGAATACCTAAAAAAAAACTAAACCAAATATAAGGCAATACAACAATACAAAAGCAAATAATAGAATTAGACTTGTCGAGACTTGTAACCCAATTAACACCAACATTTTCTTAAATCTTTTTGTAATAAGAGATTGTGATTTGAACCCTCTGTTGAGTATATAATAGGAGTGTGAGTTACAACAAAAAAAATTAAAAAAAAATTAGATTAGGTGCCATATTAAATTAACACATTATGCTAATTGACTTTTATCTCAACTTTAATTTGCCAAAGTAAGTCAAAATAAAAAATTATTTTTCCCAAACGTTAATCCAAATAAACTCTTAAATTTGCGGTTTTGATCTGTATTTTGGAAGTCCATGGAACGTAGATCCATACAGTTATTTGATTATTAGGTAAAGGCCTGTTGGGAGTATAAAAAATGTCCATTACTATATATTTGGCGGTTGCTTTGAAAGCAAAAGGTTGAATTTCAGATTAAAAAAAATTGAATTTTAAAAATAATAAAATAAAAAGGTTGGAAGTCCCCGTCATTAATCTTGACGAGGTTAAAAAAGAAAAAAGAAAAAAAGTCAGCATCACTTTTATTTTATCATTTTGTCGAATGGTAATTAATCCCATCCAATTCACGTGCGAAAAAATTAGAGAAAAAAGAACAAAAATAAGTATACTCTTTTGACATTAAAAATCCAAATCAATATCTAAATAAAATGAAAGACAAGTCCCAATAAAGTACTCAGTCATTAAATAATAACTTTTGCAAAACATATAACAAAAACAACAACTTAGCTGATGACAACTTATGCGTCGTTTGATAAATAAAGCTCCCATCCAATTCGAAAAGACAAAAATATCACATAAAATGACAGGAAACCTAACCATGGAAAACAGAGAAAATGGAAGCCAAAGCAAAGCCAAAAGCAAATAAGGATATGTAAAAACTTAAACACGCAAAAGGCAAGTGAAATAAAGACAGAAAGAATAAAACACATCCCAGAAACAAACGAAAATCACATGATGACTCTGAACCATCCAAACCAATGTTTTGTTAATTAACTATTGATCTGGTTTTCTTGGTTCTTTGGTTAATTCAGACTAGATCGATCAAGCATTAATTCATTCTTTTTTCTTTTAGTCAGATTCGTCCATCGCGGGCTTCCAATAACGTATCATTGAAAACAACATAAGCCAACTTGCCAACACAATTCATTTATTATATTGGTAAGGTTAAATTAAATAAATATTTCTAAATAATAATAATAATAATAACAATCACTACCTCCAGTCCTTCTCGTCAATTTAACCAGCAAGCCACAGGTCGAGTTCCCAAAACTAGATCTTATGTATATTAAGGATTAGAGGTAATATAGGAGCTTGACAATTAATTTGGGGATATTAAGAAAACTAATTAAATTGATTATTTCTAACAAATATGAGTTGGCTTCCCTAAACTAAACTATTTAATAATGTGCAATTGGAACTACTCCTTGATGAGAACTACTTACATACAATCATCAATAGGAATATTTTTTAAAAAATTATTATTTAAAAGACAAAATAGATTGGTATATTATGTTTAGAACCAAATTAACCCCTAATTGGTTATTATATTAAGGATAGGAGGTAGCATTTTTATAAAGACAATAATTAGGATAAGTTTCTTATAACCATTATGTTGAATATTTGAATCACACTTTGCCATGTATATATATCCCATTTTTTAGGGGGCCACATCAGAAAAAGGGGCACATAACAAAATGTAATTATAGATTTTGACATAATGGCTGTAAGAAATTTAATCCAAGTTTTGTTCCTTACTATAGCAATTCTTGAGCGACCCTCCACATAACAAGACAATCTTTACCACTTGCTGCATGTTATCACTTTATTAATCATTTGTTTTAACTTAATGATTTGATCAAGTGGGCGCAGCACACAAAAGAAAATTAAGTGGCCCCATAAAAACCATGTCTCAACACAAAGGTAAAGTATCCTCCCGCACTATGTTAATATTTTTCAGGTACATCCAGTGTGATGATATTATTAAGTTTTTCTAACCAAATCTAATGGAAGTTAGTTAGGATTTTAATTAAAATTTAAAAGCACGGGGCAGGAGGTCCTCAATGAGAAATGTTTCTCCACACCGGCCTCATTAATCGTCCATATGGCGCCGCAGCCAGCTACATCCCTATTGCCCCAACAGTCCACACTCACATTTCATCCACATTTACTCACATAAATGGAGCAAGCCAGACAAGCTTGGGGCCACCATAATTAATGATACACATTTAATTATACTAGCGCCTCTTTTTTGTCATATATAGGCGTCCTTCCATCAGAGGTTTAGATAGAATTTAACCCTTAATTTACCACTCCATGAGGAACAAGAGCCTTCTATTAGATTCAATTCTCATTGGCTACATTAATTATTTCTGTTTAATAAGGGGAAAAAAACTTAACTTTATATTGTTTTACTAAAAAAAAAAAACTAGACTTTACAAACAAGTTATTGATTGAGATGGTAAACAGTCTCACTTTTTAAGGAAAAGAACAAAAATTCAAATATCAAGAAATATATTTTTTGGGAAAGCTTTAATTTTCATGCTCCCAGCCTGAAAAAAATTAGTTTCAAGTCTAGAGTAACTTGGATGATATTTTGATTTATTAAAAAAAAACTGAACTTTGTTGTCACCCTCCATCAAGATGTTTTGGATGTGGGCTGGATTGGATTCTTCTCTGGAAAATGGCGAGTACTACGGTTAAAAATTTGAAAACCAATTATTTGGGGCCCATTGCTAGTATTTTCTTGGTCACAATTTCTTAATTGAGGGAATCCCAACCCACTTCCAAATCTTGTTTTGTCCTCTACTCCATCAAAACCTGTGGGTCGAAACGCTGAGTCACTGCTCCCTCACCAAATGTTTTGGTCAACAGATACAGCTGGCAGGTCAAAAGTTGTGCGTAAATCATATGTGATGATTTTTTTAAAATATTCTTTCATTTGTAATGCTATTGACCTTTTATCATTTAAAATTTAAAATTTTAAATTATATACTCCTTTGGTCTTATTTATAAGACACTTGCAACATATTTTACATGGACTAAGAAAAAACCTAAACTGTAATTCTCCATTAAAATATAATAACTTTTCAACTTTATCCCTATTCAATATATACACATAATATACAAAGCATAAAATAGCACATTCATGCTGAATACTTAATGATGTCACTTATAAATAAGACTAAAAAAAAAACTTTTCTCCCTACTTTATATATAAGACCAAAAGAATATATTGGAATCAAAACATACTTAAATTTCTCATAGTCACTTGTAAAAAAAACTAATCCAAACATCATAATTAACCAAGAGCACTTCTAACTAGTGTTATTTATAAAAATCATGATTATCTAAAATCATAATCGAGTTTACCAATAATCCAAGTAGGTACTAAGTTAACTAGATTAGAATTTTAGAAGAAACCTATTATGGCACTCAATGAGAAACATTTGCTGTCGAGAGTATCATATCTTAATGACATGAATATTTTTTTTCTTTATGAATGAGAGATTACAAGTTTAATTCCATTTATAATTCCAAATTATTAGTACCTATTCCTCTAATTTTAAAGGGGAAAAAATGAAAGGTAAACATTTGCCATGAGGTTCTCGTGGGAATGCATTTGCCGCCACCAAAACGCCAGCCGAGCTCGCCTCGTTCACATTCCGTACCCATCTACTCTGGGTCCCACAGCCACGTGTACACTCCTTTATTGGTATAAAAATTGCCGTAACTCCACTTTGTGGTCACTACCCTATGCTCACCACCTGCCGGCACCCATCAAGGCTTCTTCTGATCGAGAGGAGTCGCAAAGCCTCTTACAGGTTCTATTATTTTCTCTCTTTCCCTTTGCATCTGTCCTTTTCAATTGTTATGGTTGAATTTTTATTAATTGCTGTGATATATATATATATATATATATATATATATATATATGACCTGCTCTGAAGAGAGCTGCAAAATTAAACTGCAAATTAAAGGATCTGATCATTTATAGAAAGTCCGAATCATGAATTAATTGATAGGCATGTGCACGCTCCAATCAATTAATTGATAGACCAAAACCTAACCAAATCATCATTTTCAGAATGATGTGGGTGTATATATATCATTCATGTGATATTAATTATTTTTTTGGTGAGATGGGGAACATTATTATTATTCATAACTCATCATCCATCTATCTCTTTTCAGTTTTAGTTGTAGACCGCTATGCTGGGGAGCTATATTTGTTAATAGTCGTCCACGTAGTATGAATTTTAATGCTGTATGTGATTGGTCATTATCAACAGCATGTGGGAACCTGTTCTAGAGCTTCTTTGATTTGTTGGTGCTGGGCCAGATTGAATAATTTGATCTCATCATCCGAAAAGCACTTAAAACCACATGCTCCTCTGCAATGAGAGATTCTTTTCCTTTTACTCCTCTCACTTATTGTTCTTATTACTCAAAAAAAAAAAATCGTCTTTGAAAATTACACTTTCTACCCCGATTTTAATTACGGCTATAAAAGTTAAACTTTCAGTGATGATTTCAATTTATTGGCGCTCCAAATTTCTGCTTAAAGTATAACTATGGCCACAAGTAGTTAAACATTCCACCACGACTTTATCTATTGCCACATAAAATTATACATGTCGTGATGATTTTAATTGTCACAATAAAAGTCAAATTTTTAGTTGCACCTTTAGATTTCATTGCGGAAAGTCCACTTTTATGGCAGCCTTTTAGAATCATTGGTGAAGGTGATTGTTGAAAGTTCTTTTATAGTGACATAAGTTACTCCATCCATCCTTTCTATACGAAACAGCTATCATCTTTACCTTATCCTTATTAATAGAAACATTTTGCTGTAGTTTCATTTTTTTCACCATTAATTACTTATTTTTCTACTCAATAATTATTATCTAATTTTTCAAAACATCATTCTCTTTATTTTAATAATTTTCTTATTCTTTCTCCTCCATAAGTAAGAGTTTTTTGGTGGAAAAAGAACTTGCAATTTTTAATTAATTTTAACTAATTTTTAGTATGTGTGATTTGTCCAAATGTTTCTTATAAAAATGGATGGGGGAGTACCTCAGTAAATATATTATATGAATGTACAATTTTATTTCTAATTTATTATTCTGCATATTGTTATATTTTTAGAATATATATTAAATAGGGGTAAGGTTGAAAAGTTAATAGATTTTAAGATAGAGTTAATAAAGTTTAAAATTTTTCTTCATTTTAGAGTAAGATAAAAAAGAGTTTAAAAAAAAAAGCCATGTAAGTTCATAAACTTTATTTGTTGACAATCCTTTTGATATTTAGGTTAAGACACTCACTACTTAATAAATAATCATGGGTTAAAGTATAATTTTGATCTTGATCTTATTTTTCAGATGCAATGTTGTCTATAATCTTTTTAGTTGTGCAATTTTACTCCTCATGGGTAAAACTGCACCCAAAAAAAAATAACAGAATCAAAATTGCACCACTAAAAAGATCAGAGGTAAATTTGCATATGAGAAATAAC
Source organism: Neltuma alba (assembly GCF_004799145.2). Classification (NCBI taxonomy): domain Eukaryota; kingdom Viridiplantae; phylum Streptophyta; class Magnoliopsida; order Fabales; family Fabaceae; genus Neltuma; species Neltuma alba. Next base: position 128,670 of record NW_021632985.1, read on the forward strand.
ATCAATGTTAAGATTGCATTTTAATCCAATAATCATTTAATCAAAACATCACAGCTCATTACACCTTGCTCTCTTATTTTGCCTCCTGCCCCTCCTTCATTTGTCATTGGCCCTCCTTAGCTAATATCTGCAAGGAAGACAAGCTTGTTGAAGCAATTACAAAATTGTTTTTAAAAATTAAATTTTTCATTTTGCCTATCATCATATACTAGGTATCATTATTAAATTCTTTTATATTACATTTGAATGTAAACGGAGGGCATTTCTGAATCAACCCATTACATATTGGACAAAACAATAGATACAAAAACTTATATCAAGGACTTGTATTTTATTCTCACTCAATATATAGGAGTAGTTCAAAAAGTTAAGACATGTATTTAAGTCCTCATCACAATGGTAAATATCATTATACTTATCATTGTACTAAGATCTATTCCGTTCAAGTTAATTCTGATAGTCTTTATTTAATTTTTTTTATAATTTTTAAATTACGTATACATTGAAATATTATTTTAAAAGAATAAAAAATAAAATTCAATTTGAACCATTTAGATTAGGCGTAGATCATTTGTAGTGGTGATGGATTCTTCATACTCATCAGTCTATTTAGCGCTTAAAGCCCTATTAATGACATAAATAAGGATCGAGGGTTATATTCGTATCATTGTAAATAATATTATTACCGGAAGGAATAATTCTTACCACTTTTTAATTAACTGGAAGACAGCTAGGCAGTTAATTATTAATTATTAGTTGTGCTAACAAAGGCGCCAGCGACAAACGAATATCACAGCATTAATTGAGACAATCAGCGCAAATTTAGGATGTTTCTTGTCAGATAAATGAATTGAGGGCCATCGCAATATAATCCTTTTGATTGCTCCTTTTATCGGATTTAAAACTTACTTCTAATATGGTTTATACGAACTAAAAAAATTTAAAATTTTATTAATTCTTATTTAAATTTAAAATTTTTTTATCTCTATTTAATATACATTATATTTTATAAGAACAAAGTCAATATAATAATAAATAAAAGATAAAATTATACATTTATATAAAAAAATTTTCTCTACCCTATAAATATGGCTAAAAAACTTTTTTTTCTCTCTACCTTATAAATAAAATTAGAAGAATATATATTTCAAGTGAATATGCCATAATTGAGCAATCCTCATGATCTGCCTAATTACTTATTATTATCATTTGGAAACCCGATCAAGCACGTGATCCTATGGCCTATGGATGAAAGAAGGGCATTGGTAGTAATGGACACATATATAAATATAGATATATATATATATATATAGATTTATAGAGAGAGAGAGAGAGAATACTGCAGAACCTATCCCAACCAGCGTCAGCACAAAATAAATAATTGTGCATCATGCATTATTTGTAAGGCTCAAGAATTAAAAGTCATTCTTGTCTTTTCAAAGTTTGTTTTTAATATCGCATTAAAATTGTTAAAAAAAGTAATATTACTGTTTTCATTTGAAAAAGCTAATGTTAACTAAAAAAATTAACATTAACTGAATGTCAATATTATTAATGGAAATGATAATATTATTTTTTTAATACTTTTGAACAATATTTACAAAAAATTAAATATCCATATTTCTGTATACTTTTAAGATTGGAAAGGGAAAAAAGAATAAAAAACCTTAACCCCATTTATAATTCTATTGTCGTGGACTCGTGGTATGGGATTAACAATGTGGCTTTACTATTGGTCAGATTTATGAATGCGGCAGTCGGGTCCCACCAAGCGGCCGACTTACACAGCATCTGTTAGTTTCATTATTATATAAATATGACCTTCCCATCTGTTCGTCTTCCTCACTCTCCTTCGTCTTTCTCTGATTCTCTAAATCCATTTTTGTTTTTCCTCAAAGCTGCCGTGGTTGCTGCTTCAAAGAATCTGGGATCATCTTCAAGATTACGTTATATCGGATTCAGAAGCTTGTTACTGTGGTAAGTCATGATTCTTCAGATTTAGAAACTATTCTGTCTTTCTTCAGAAATTTTCCTGCATTAAAGTAGAGCTTTACACGACCAGCAACTTGAAAAAAAATTAACTCATAACTTACAAGATCATAAATTTGAATCTCACTGCTGATATGAGAATTTTATTGGTAGACAATTTGTAAATATTTTTACAAATACTTTTTTAGTCTGAAGATATACCCTAATCATAGTAAACCTATGAGGCTCAACTCACCTAAAATTTCTTTTCACAAAGAAAAAAAAAACAGAGCTTTGAATGTGAATGGTTCTAGATCATGCATCTTATACGTACTTCAATATATATATTACCTTCTACTCTTGATGTATAAGATTTACTTAACTAATTTTAAAAAAATAAAAAAAATAGTTAAGTTATTGGTTTTTCTAAATTATTTCTTAAATCATTTGCATTGAAACTATTATTTGATAAAAACTCTCCTAATATATATATAATTAATAAGAATACTTTGGAAAACATAAAAATGAATTGATATTTTATATATATGATCAAATTCAATTTTTAACATAAAAATGAAGCTTTGAGCATGAAGCAGATCATTAGTGCGTCGGGTCCTCATTTGGTTGCATCGGATCCTCTCATCCAACTACATACATACACGTATATGGCATCATTCTATTCATATGTCCTGTCATCTACTTTTTTTTTTTTTTAACTTCATAGTTTTAATATATATTACCTGCTATTATTAGAATAGACCAGCTACCGTATGAAGGCCAAAAATAAATAAGAGTAAGCTTAATTCATTCTCCGTTTAATAAGTGGGACCCACCCATTTGAATGAGTACTGACTATTGACTAATAATAGGTAAACTAGGTTAGGTCCTCCCACCCACAACACAACGCCAATCATCGGCATTTTTACTAAAATACTTTATATAAAAACAGTAAAAAAAATTAAATACTATTTGATGAAAAATATTTATAAGGATACTACATTAAAAATCATTATTCGTAAGAACGAGTATAAGTTTACAAATCTGACACATTATTTTAATAAAAAAATCAAACTCGTTCTGAGCTTGAACGAGTTTTGCTGCACGGCGGTCTCTCCATATGACAAGATGGTCAGTTGAGTAAGAGAAGGAAGGACTTGGATTCTCTCCACTACCTTCTCATCCTTTTCCTCTCCATTACCCTTCTTTTCTCTTCACAACCATTGGATCAAAATTTTAATCGTCCAGATTTAACATCTTATAAAAATAATGTTATTAAAAAAATAAATAAATAAATTTAAACTGTTAAAATCTGGTCTGAAGAGTTTACAATTGTAATAAAAAAATTAAAAAAAATTGTTCTATAATAACAGTCTATAGTTATGAACTGTTCAGATTAGATTTTAACAGTTTAAATTTATTTATCTATTTTTTATCATAATATTTATTTTTATAAAATGTTATAAAATATTAAATCTGAACCATTAGAGTTTTGATCTAATGGTTGTGAAGAGAAAATGAGGGTGGTGGAGGGGAAGAGGATAGGAAGGGTAGTGGAGGAATCCAATTCCAAAAAGGAGATGGAATGGGGGGAAAATTGCACAGTATAGCTTTTTCTTCTCTCTCTCTCTCTCTCTCACATATTCAAACAATTATATGAGCAAGTGCCAGGTGACTAGGTGAGCGTACGGGTCAAGCTTTTTTTTCCCTCACTGCCTTTTACACTGTAACTAATGATAGGTGTTTGATTTTTATGGGGAGTATAAGTGTATCTACATATATGCCTATGAACAATAATTAAATTAAAGTTAAAATTAAATATAAATACTTGATTTTGACCTTCTTTTTGCTAATAATCTTATGAATCAATGTAAATACTTGGTTAATATTCGTGTTAAATGTAAATTACTTGTAAAGAGAAGCTTTCATCATAAATGCAACTCATTTGTAGTATATTCAATGTTTATTTTTTAATTTTATTTTATTTAAGTTTTTGAAACATCATTCTCTTTATTTTAATAATTTTCTTATTATCTTTAACATAAGACACAAATAAGGGTATAAGGTGTGTCACTATGGTCTCTAATATAAGTTATTTGTAACATATTATGACATAAACAGGAAAAATATGTGTCAGTATTTGTGTCTAGGATGGGATCGAATTTGTGTCTAAGATAAAATAGACATTAAAATTATTAAAATAAACATTAAAAATAGAAAGTTAAAGACGCACAAATGCATGCATGCACACATATGTGTCTACTTCTCTGAAAATAATTCCCATGCCCAGGTTTATCCCATAGCTAGATCCGTCTCTTCCCGGAAAATTAAAGTTGTTTTATATTTATTTATGTCATTTAAGAGTGATTATATATTTCACAAATTAAAAGCCTTAATTGATATCTCTCTTGCTGTTTAAGGTTCGCAAAATAGTGCCTTCGAGTGAGATAGAGGAAGGAGAATGGAAAGAAGTCTCTTAGAGAAAAACACAGACTTGGAGCACGAAGAGGATCATCTACCTATAACATGGCGTGTGTTTTCAAAAGAAGTGAAAGCAGTTTGCTCTGTGGCAGGCCCTATGGTGGCTGTGAATTCTTCAACCTTCTTTCTGCAAACCATCGCTTTGATGATGGTGGGTCACTTGGGAAAACTTGCTCAATCTAGCACCGGTGTTGCCATTTCACTTTGTGCTGTCACTGGCTTTAGTGTCATAGTAAGTCTCCCACTTGCTGTTTTACAAATACAAAATTGCATTTTGTATTGTGGGGTTTTATAATTTTGCTTGATAGATAGCTAAAAATTGCATTTTGTATTGTGTGATTCCTAGTTTGGATTGGCTTCTGCACTTGAAACGTTATGTGGTCAAGCCTACGGAGCAAAGCAATATAAGAAGTTTGGTGTTCAAATTCAAACTGGCATCTTCTGTCTTATTCTATGTTGTCTTCCTCTCTGTGTCTTATGGCTTAACTTGGGGAAGCTACTGGTTTTACTTGGTCAAGACCCTTTAATTGCAAATGAAGCAGGCGAATTTGCAGTTTGTTTGATTCCTGCCCTCTTTGGGTATGCAATACTTCAAGCACTAGTTCGATACTATCTTATGCAGAGCTTGATCTCTCCTCTTGTTCTCTCTTCTTCATTTATCATATGCTTCCACGTAGCTTGCTGTTGGGCATTAGTTTTTAAATCAGGAATGGGTCGCTTTGGAGGAGCTTTTGCCATTGGTATTTCATACTGGTTGAATGTGATCTTACTTGCTTTGTATATGAAATTCTCTGATTCTTGTGCAAAGACTCGGGTTCCAATTTCCATGGAGCTTTTCCAAGGCCTTGGAGAGTTCTTTCGCTTTGCTATTCCCTCGGCTATAATGGCTTGGTATTCATCTTCCCCACTTAATAATATGTCTTTCTCTGTATTTTATATTATGCCTTAGATAATGTTATTGATATAGATACTTGATGATTGATTATTTCAGCCTCCAATGGTGGTCATATGAGGTGACTACACTGCTCGCTGGTCTTTTACGTCCAAACCCAGAGCTTGAAACTTCAATTTTAGCCGTGTGGTATATGCTTTTTCTAAATTTTTCAGTCTCCTAAATCTGTCAGAAGTATTAAAATAATGATACAATACTATGAATTCCTTATACTCATTTTGTATTTGGTGAACAGTGTTTCAATGAATGTTACAATCTATTCGATACCAGAATCAATTGGTTCAGCAGCAAGGTTCGTATCACATAACATTCATCAATGCTTATTAGACTTTCTCTTCATAAAGTCTCTCTCTCTCTCTCTCTCTCTCTCTCTCTCTCTGTGCCTGACATAAAGTCTCTCTCATTATATTGCTGACTTTTTGTGATTGGTATTATTCAGTGCGAGAGTTTCAAATGCATTAGGAGCGGGAAGTCCACAGGTGGCAAGATTGTCTGCCTTGTGTTCGAGGATTCTGGCAACCTGTGAGGCTCTTATAGTGAGCTCAATCATTTTTGCAAGTCGGAATGTTTTAGGTCATGTTTTTAGCAATGAGGCAGATGTGATCCACTATGTCACAGACATTGCTCCTCTTTTAGTTTTGTCTTCTTTTATGGACTCCTTACAAGGCACCCTTACAGGTAAAATCTTTCATTCCAATACCGTTCAAAACACAAGTACGTACGTTCTTATTGCATTCAAACTTCACATAAATCTAATTCTCGTCGAAAATAGGGATTGCCAGGGGAAGTGGGTGGCAGCATATAGGGGCATATGTGAATTTCGGAGCTTATTATGTTATTGGCATTCCACTAGCTGCAATCTTGGGTTTCTGGTTAGACATGAGAGCAAAAGGCCTTTGGCTTGGAATAACGACTGGTACAATCTGCCAAGTGATTGTGCTAATGATCATATTAAGTTGTACAGATTGGATGAAAGAGGTTTGTTCTTCACTACTTTTTAAAATACCTCTCCAATAATTGATGACCATCTTCACTTTTGATCAGGTTTTGCAACAAGTTTTCGACATTTATGAATAGTGCTTGTATTTTGAGTTGTTCTCATTGTGGGAGAGTTTGAATTTTGCAGGCCAGAAGGGCTAGGGAGAGGATGTTGCAGAAAACTTTGGCAGAAGAAGAAAATGTTTTGGTTTGAGCAAACACCAGAGTGTATTTTTGGAACGACGTGGTCATACCTATCAATTTGTTTTGCATTTTTGCGCATATATATAGCTTTTATTTGTCCTTTACTTTTGGGCTAAATAAAAGGAAAATCATTCTTTTACATTGGATATTTGATATGAGGCCATTAAGAAAAGAAAGAAGAGGAGTTAAAGTTGGCTAAATGACGTAATATTTACGATGATCGCCTTCACGAGCACGCGTGATCTTTGTTGGATCACTTGTTTTGATGATAACAAAATTGTGGGTTTAGGTTTGTTTTGCATAATTAATTGAGAAGAAGAAGAAGAAGCATGAAGACTGCAAGGACCTTATAATTAAATATTAAGTGATTTTATATTTTTCTTAGGGTCTCTTGTAAAGTTGAGAGCTTTGTTTTTGGAAATGCATGATCGTCTTAAAATGTTTTGAAAATCTGAAAGTCAGGTACTTTGTGCGGAAAAAGAATCTATAAAATATTCATTTCTGCCCTCTAGAATTTTAATTCCCTATCCATATATAATGCATGAAGCCTTAGCATTGTGTTTTAATTAGCGATTGAGCTCTTAAATGTCTTGTCAGCGATATGTTAGTCCTACAGCCAAACATATTTTATTATACTACTACATCTAGAATAAGAACTAGATTGCTAAGTTATACATATGAAAAAATTAATTAAATTAGTTATTTGTAATAAATAGATAATATCTTCTCCAAAATATTCATATTAATCATGTGTATTATTAAAATGAAAATCCTTTAAGATATGTAACATCATGGGGACTAATTTGAAAAGAAATAAATAAATATAAGAGACAAAATAGATTGAGATACTCCTCTGATTCTTCATACAAAACCTAATTTGAGAGTTGATGTTAGCCCTATATATAAAAGATTTATTTCACATATTTACCAATTTTTTTCTAAGTTAACCTTATTGATATTCTCTTAATAATAATCAAATAGGAGAGGTAGGAAAGGAATCAAGGAAGAAGTTTAGGGTGCTTTAAAAGAAATATATCATATTAACTTATTTAACTGATATTTTTAATCTTCTCAAATTAGTTAACAAGATCTTACATTAAGAGCTAGAGTAGTATTATATTTATAATCAAACTGAATCTCTAATTAGCTCTTATAATTAGAATTAAATGAAGTATTATTGATTCAATTGAGTCACAACCATATCTTCCGTAAAAGGCTTCTACACATTAGACTTGTATGTCTGATCATTGTACGGTACCAATGATCATGATCGTTCCCAGCTTTATTGCCCCGTTTCTACAGGGTGACGCGCGCCCCCCACTCATTTCTTTAACCATAGATAAAAATAAATATTCTTCTTACTCTTAATATAAGATCTACTCCTTCCGTTCTTTATTATAAGAGACATTTGATACTTATAGCATGTTCCTATATATAAGAGACACTTAAAAGTTGTCTCTACTTTTTCGTGTTGATTTCCTATTTTACCCATATTTATTTTCTCCAACTCACACACTCTCTCCCTCCCACTTCTCTTTCTTTTAATAATTTAATTGTTCTTTCTCATACTCTCTCTTCTTATTAATGAGGGCATTTTTGGGAAAAGAATTATACTTTTTACACATTGATTGTTCTTAACTAATTTTAACTATTTTTTTTATTAACGTAATTTGGTTATTTGTCTCTTACAATAAGAAATGGAGGGAGTAATTTTTAAGTTGGTTTTAATCCTAAATATAAAATTCATTTTTTATATTTATCAATTTTTTTAAATTACTCTTATGGATACTCTTTAACCATAATCAAGTAGAAGATGGAGAGGAGATATTAAGAAAATGATTATGGTGTTTTAAAAAAAATGTGTCATTTTTCTTATAATTAATTAACTTACTTAACTTCCTTAATCTAATCAAATTAGTTAAATGGATCTTATATTAAAGACCAGAGGAGTAGTTTATTTAAAATTTGATTCCAATCTTTCACAACCGTAGACTATTTAGAACTAAATTTTAAAAATAAAAAATAAAAAATATACTTTATAAAATAATTAATAATAGTTCACAGTTATCATTTGCGAACCATAATCAAACTTCTTTTTTTTTTATGCGAGAATTTTAGACAGGGGTTCAAGCTTAACCCAAGTTAATAGGAGAGTGTTTGAATAGCTCCTTCGAGATAATACTAATGTCGGGCAGGATCAACTTACATTATACTTTCGGGTGTTAACTTAGACATCCTTATTCTAGAATGCCTCCCAAGGTGTCATAATGGGAAATCGAACACCCACTTTTTTAGATGAGAGGGTGTGGTTCCTACCGCTGAACACACGACAATGAGTACCATGATCAAATTTTAATGATGGGTCAAAGTTTGGTTTTGTCTTAAACATTTTTGCCTAGAAAACATGGTATCTGGAAGTTTTTTGAGTTTAATGTTATCTAAAAATATTAAAACCAAAATAATGTCACTTTGCTCTAAAGTTAGAGATGATCAAGCAGACCGGTCCGCTGAGGGTTAGAACTCATACATGTTGTAGAACTCATGCGTGTTGCTCCTATAAGGATCCTTTCCTAATGAATTAACATTTAGCCAGCCCACCTTCTTGAGGGATGGGTTTGCGGATTAACTTGCCAACCTCCATTTTTTTTATTATATATTTTTAAATTAAATTACAAATTTTTATAAACTAAAATCTTCTTATATTATATTTTCATATAATTACGTAATTAAACTAATCTCAAAACTTAAAATATAAACATATAATTTATTTTTAATAGTTATTTTATTAGTATAAAAATGATAAAACAATAAAAAAATAAGAAATCAAATTTAGTGAAAATGATAAAAAAAATTTCTTAGTAAAATTAAAATAAAAATTGAAAAAAAAAAAAAGAAGCAGGCCAACCTGCAAGTTAAATTGGAACATATGTTCTACTTCCCCTTTTAAATTGAAATTCAATACAAGGCAATTCATATTATACTTTTCCTTGTTACATAAAACAAATTGCCCGGCTTCTTCTCCTCCCTTGTGCCTTCCATATCCACTATTTTGTCCACGGATCACCATATAGGCGCCTAATCTCTCCAAGCTAAGCAAAGATTGACAAAGTAGGGACAATTTTTGCCTCTGACCTTTCTACTTAGTGGATGAACCTGTCAATAAACAAATGAACAAGTTATTTCATCTATACCCATTATTTAATAATAACAAAAAGCAGAAGAATCTGAAATCAATTTTTTACTTATACATACGCATCCCACGTGGCTGCATCACCAATCACACAACTTGTGTGAGTATCCCATCTAAATCCATGTGCGTTGACGCCTCACAACATTCCACACACCAGCTCCCAGTCTTGACGATGCTTCCTCATGCAAGGATGTATATGTGTCCTTCCCTTTAACCGATAGTCTGGAAGCCTTTCTTCCATCTTATTACGGTATACAAAATAAATATATAAAAAAATCTGTCTTGTTTTGTGAAAAAATATTTAAAAAAAAAACTTTTCCATCTTGCCAAGCACATCTCCAATAACCATGACTATAAGTTGACCCATCTATAAACTTTTCACTTAATCGCATGCCCCAGAGTATATCAACAAGAACTTTAATCTCCTGACCACCCCACATGCGCGTTCTGTTTCCTGTGACATTCACATCTATTCGTACAACAACCGATTGGGAAAAAAGAAAGGTTCATTTCTCAAAAATTACCTCTCGTCGCCGTCACATTGTTTATGGTGGCTGCTGTTTGAACATGTTTGTCGTTGCTCCCTGCTCGTTCCGTCATTTTCCTCCTTCGTTCGCCTCTTTCTTTGGGCACCAACAACAAACATCTTCCTCCTTTTGTTATTTATTAATTCCATTCATTAAAAGGGTAAAATGGTCTTTCTCTAGCATTTTCTTACCCACTTTCATTCTACCAAATATTAAATTTTTCATCCCATTCTTTTCCGTTTCAACTTTTTTTTCTCTACCAAACAAGTTCTAAGGGTCCGCTGGCGCAACAGCCAGCTGCCTTGGCACATGACCCAAACGCAGACACTCCCATGCACTCACTCCGCTGCACTTCACGGTTCACCCGCATCCCTTCATGTGGACGGAGCAAGCGTGATATGCATGGGGCCCAGATCAGAACAAGGTTATTACGCAAATTTATCCCTAATTTTATTTTTCATGACCATTTACTTTTTTAATGATACAATTTTATTCTTAATCTTTTAAGTATATTTTAATTTATTTTTTAAAATTTTATATATGTTTTTTAAAACTTTTCATTGCGTGTATAAGAGGATGTTGTAATTATTTTCCACTACATAGGATTAACATAGACATTTTAAAAAAAGAAAACTTCATATTTTTTATGAATAAATAACTTTAGTAATTTATCAAATAAAGTACATATTTACCTAATTGGTAAATCTAGATTGAATGAAGTATATTCAAGATAAGACCAATACATAATAAATTAGGCGTAATTATACGAATTTTTTTTAAATTTAGAAATATATTTAGTCAAGTGCTGAATTTCTTTCCGTCAGAAAATGTTCAAGTTTTATAAATTATTTCCAGTAATTTAATTTTAAAAAGTAACCTGCACTCTTCATTTTTTTCTGTAAAAATGAATAATACTTATTATGTTGAATTTAGTTTTATAAATGGAATGAAAAAAAGTGTATGTGACAAAAAACTTTGTCTTATCAATCTTTATTTGAGTTGTATTTATGGAGAATTGCAATAGAGTTTTATTGAAAAAAATAACTATTAAAAAGTTTTAATAACAAGTAAGTTATTATTTTTTATTCTAAAACTTATCATTACAAATTACTTAATTGTATTGAGACCTTATAGCAATTATATCATTTCTTTATGATCTTATTATAGTTCTTCTATTTTAAAAAATGATGTCTTATAATTAAAAATAGAAACAAGGCGGTGTATGTATATCAATTTTTTTTTTTAAAAAAAATGTGAATGGAAAGAAATACAAAAGAAAATTGCGGGTCCCAGTTACAAATGTTCTTTTGTCTTGCTTCACCTAAAGGCTGCTGGCTAGGTCCCCGTTTGCCAATGAAGGGCCTGTTTGGGTATCCCAAAACCGTGGTTTCAGAAGCACTTTTCCGCAAAACGAGATAATCTCCTCCACATATTTACTTCGTAATCCGTAAAAGCACTTCTGAAACCATGGTTTGGTTTCTATTCAAACACACCCGAAATCCTTCGGCTATGATAGAGACAGCTGGCGGGCCCCACCTCCGATTTTGTTTCCTTCCTCTGACACACCATGCGGCGGCAGAATTAGCTAGACTGCACCGTTTGCACGTGCCCTTAATTTAAAAAAAAAACCAAAAAATCTCGATTACAAAATTAACCTAACTATGAAATAATCAAAAGGGAAAATTGCAAATGAAAACCTCCAATATATAAAATTGTGATTTCAACTCTCAATTTGAAAAATAGTAAATAAGGATCCGGTTCCACTTTTGTAAATATGAAATCTTAGTGAAATATCTGAAATGCCTCTAAGCCAAATGACAAGTTAATTATGAGAAATGACAAGTTCACTTTAACGAATGACAACTTCAGTAGACCAAATCACAACTTGACTGAGAGTATGTGAAATGACAGGTTGACTATGTGAAATGACAAGTTCACTTTAGCGAATGACAATTTTAATAGACCAAATCATAATTTGGCCGAGAGGCATTTCAGACATTTCACCCCATTTCATATTTGCAAAAGTGGGACCCGGTTCTTATTTGCTATTTTTTAAATTTAGGATTCCAAATCACAATTTTACATATTGAGAGTCTTTATTTGCAATTTTTTCTAATCAAAATGCCCCTTTAGTGGAGGTGAAAAAAAATAAAACGTGAAATCCCAATGTGATGTAAAATTATATATTGTAGTCTGACTAATTCATGTCAATTGAAGCAAGTCATCACGCTTTAATTAAGCCAAATATATTTTCTACTTTTAGAAACCTCAAATCTCATAATTAAATAGCTATAATCATGCTTTCTATGATGAACAATATCCACTTCTTAAATAAACCACATGGTATGATCACGTGACATCTGAAAATTGAAATTGAAATGATAAGGAATTTGACTAATTGAACTTGAGTCCTAAACAATGGGTAACTCTATTAAGAAAAATATAATATTGTCTTTCTTTACAAATGTCTTGCGTTTAAATAGTCATATTCCTTTCCATTATGATCAATGCGTATGGCAAAACAAAATGCTTAAATCTCAAAAAGTCTTGTAAAAAGTGTTTGGGATCCCAATATCACAATCATGTGTAAGACTATTTATAAATTATTTAAAGCAAATTACTAACCCAGCAATATTTTTTCGCGGCGTGAGATCCTGAGCAGCAATTCCCCCCTCTGATCCCCAAAATAGATGTTCCAATTCCTTACCTAGATAACTAATTTTTTAATATTTAAAAAAATAACTAAATTAGTTATTTGTGGTAAATTGATACTGTTTTCCCTAAAATACTTTTATTAATCATGTGTATTTGAATAGTAACTCTTTAACATATGCAATCACTATGAAGATTATTAGTTAAGGGCAAAATGTAGACATATTGAAGATAAAGTAGATTAAGATTATATATATATAGTTAAAATCAAATTGAATTTTCAACTAACTATTATATTAAATTAAAAACCAGAAGTAGTATTTTACTTTCCTAATTCTTAGTATAAGATTTATTTAATTATTAATTTTGAAACAAAATTAATAAATATGATGAATAAAATAAATTAAAGCTTGATATTCCTACATTTTAAAATTGGAGGAGTATAAGCGTTTTAAGAATATTTTAGTAAATTCAACAAGCCGAAGGATATGGTAAGTAAGAAAGGTTTTCTGAATGAGAGGCTCTTATGGGAAATCTGCTGCTCACGCCAAAAGCGCACTTTCCTTCCCTGCCCGCTCGGGCTGGCTGGCTGGCTGGCTGTCCTGCCCGCACATAAATCGCTCACATGGCTTACCAGAATTCCAAACGCACACTTCTCACTCACATTTCACACACACCTTCTTCTCCAACGCACCCCCACTGGCGCCACTGGTATACTCTTTTTCTCAGTAATTTCTCCTACCGGTATATATGCACAGGACGAATGTTTGTCTGTGTGTATATGTATATTTGAGTAACTCGACTTTGTTTTTGCCATCTATCTAGGTTTCTCATTCTTGCCGTGGCATCTTTTTAGGTCCTGTTTCGTACGAAGCATTGAAAACAAGAGATTGAGATTAGGATTGCAATTAAAAAAATTATTAAAACAGTACTTAGCATGAGTAATTGTTTGCTATATGGGATTAGGCAAACCCATAAAGGTGGGATTGAGGAATACCACTTCCCCTCATAGTATTCTCCAATCCCACATACATTGCTTTAGCTAATCACATATATCAAACAATCTCTTATACTAAACACTCTCTTAATAGATTTTCTCAATTGTAATCTCAATCCCAATCTATCATTTTTGTTGCTTCTTACCAAACACAACCTTAGGCCATGTTTGGTAGGAGGGATTGAATGAAAACATCATTTTTTTAAAAATGATTTTTTTAATTAGTTTCCACTGCAGAGGATTAAAATAGACATCTTAAAAACACATCATTTTTTCTAAATGAATAATTTAACTAATTTATTGAATAAAGTACATGTTAACGTGATTGGTACATCTAGGATTGAATGAAGTATGTTCAAGAATCAAGATGAGACCAATACATAATAAAGTGGGTGTAATTATAGGAATTTTTTTAAAAAAAATTTAGAAATATGTCAATTTATATTTATTCCAGTGTTGAATTTCTTTCCGTCAGCAAATGCTCAAGTTTTTGTAAATTATTTGAAGTAATTTAATTTTAAAAAATAACATGCACTCTTCAGTTCTTCTATAAAAATGGATAATTGCTTATTATGTTGAATTTAGTTTTATAAATGGACTGAAGAAAGTGTATGCAACAAAAAGCTTTGTCCTATCAATTTTTATTTGGGATCTCCCCAGAAAGAATTGTAATAGAATCCCATTTCATTGCAAGCTAATCAATAATTATTATTGAGGCTTTATGGTAATTATGTTTTTTTTGAGATTTAAATACAAAAGAAAATTGTGGGTCCCAGTTACAGATGTTCTCTTGTCTTGCTTCACGTAAAGGCTGCTGGCCAGGTCCCAGTTTGCCAATGAAATCCTTCGGTTATGAGAGATACAGGTCGCGGGCCCCACCTCCGGTTTTGTTTTCTTCCTCTCACGCACCATGCAGCGGCAGAATTAGCCAGACCTCACCATTTGCACGAGCCCTTAATTTTTGGGGGGCCGGGGGGGAACCCGAAAAATCTCGATTACAAAATTAACCTAATTATGAAATAATCAAAATGCCCGAGTTTTTAATGGGAGTGAAAAAAAATAAAACATGAAATCCCAATATGATGCAAAATTATACTACTTCCTGTCTTAATTATAAGAACTAGTTGACTAATTTTAGAAGATTAAAGAAATAAGTTAAATTAGTTATTTGTAATAAATAAGTATTTTTTAAAATATTCTTGCTAATCAAGTGTATTGGTTAGAACTAATATTATTAAAAGAATTACTTTAGAAAAAAAATATATAAATATAAGAGACAAAATAAATTGAGATATTATATTTAAGACCAAAATAAAAAAAAAGATATTATATTAAGAATAGTTCGTATATTGAAGTCTGACTAATTCATATTAATTGAAGCAAGTCATCAGCCAAAGATTTCCCTGGTAAAAAAAGAAGAAGCAAAAAGATATTTTCTACCTTTAGAAATCTCAAATCTCATAATTAAATAGCTATAATCATCCTTTCTATTATGAACAATATCCATTTCTAAAATAAACCGGATGGTATGATCACGTGAAATCTGAAAATTGAAATGATATGGAATTTTGACTAATCGAACTTGAATCCTAAACAATGGGTAACTCTATTGAAAATAAAATAAAATATTGTCTTTCTTTACAAATGTCTTGCGTTTAAATAGTCATATTCCTTTCCATTATGATCAATGCTTATGGCCAAAAATATGCTTAAATCTCAAAAAGTCTTGTAAAATGTGTTTGGGATCCCAATATTACAATCATGTGCAAGACTGTTTATAAATTATTTAAAACAAATTACAAACCCAGCAATATTTTTTCGTGGTGTGAGATCCCAAAATAGATGTTCCAATTTCTTACCTAGATAATAATTTTTAAATATTAAAAAATTAATTAAATTAGTTATTTGTAATAAATAGATGTTATTTTTCTTAAAATACTACCATTAATCATGTGTATTTGAATAGTAACTTCTTAACATATATGACTCGTTTGGTATAATGAAAGAGTTTTTGATGGAAGTGGAAGTGGAAGTAGAAGTGGAAGTGGAAATGAAAGTGGGTTCTAAAACATGTTTGGTATGAGAGTGGAAGTGGGGTATAATTTTTAATTAAAATATATATTTATATTGTAAAAATACTAAAATACCCTCAATAGGGGAAAAAAAAATCCACTCCCACAGTCACGACCATCCACTCGCGCATGACCACCGGTGTTCACTAGAAAGAAATCGTTCATTGCTGGTGATAGTTCATCAACCATTAAACGATTAATCCAAACTCAATCATCAATCCAAGCAATATATAAATCAAATCCAAATACAAATATCAGCCATCAACACAAAAAAATTTCTGATCACTGTCATTCATTATTCGTCTTCACCCAAAACAGCGATGCCCCAAGACCGCCGTCAACCTCCACAACCTCTGGCAGCCATGGAGGATGATTACAAGAAACTGAACCCCATAAACAAGAAATCAAACCAAATCAAGCAATAGAAAAGGAAATCAGATACTAGAATAAAAAATAGTCTTCTTCTTCCTTACGCTTTCCAGTTCAACCAACGAAGATAATGATAAAATTTTTCCATGGTCCAAGCTGAACCTGAACCAGAAACAACCATTTCCAGACCTCCGCAACTAGATCTAACTTTCCACAAGATCTAATTTCAACTCAAGCAAGAAAAAAAATCCCGCCAATGAATGTCATCACCTATCCGAGAATGAAATTGAAATCGAAGTACTTGGAAGTTTCTTCTCATTGCATCCTTCTCTGATTTAAAATCAAAATCAAAGCACTTGGAAGCTTGGAGGTTGCCGCGAATGAGCACCGTTACCGTCGCGAATGAGCATCGTTACCGTCATAGGTGAAGGTCGTAGCCACTGCAAGTGAATGTTGTTACCTCACCATTGCCATCGCGGATGAAGGTTGTCGCCAGGGAACCTTGAAAGTGGAATCTCAAAGGTTGTTCGGCTGAAAGCTTCAAGGGTAAAAAGGGAAAATAAAATGGGTTCCATGGAAGTGTAGTCAGTTCCCCGGGTTGGGCCTGGAACTGAGTTCCATCATTTTTGATGGAAGTGGGTTCCCTGAAGAAGTGGGTTCCATGGTACCAAACAAGCAAAAATCATGATTCCACTTCCACTTCCAATTCTTCAGATTCCAGCACACCAAACGGGGCAATACAGTCACCACAAGGATTATTAGTCAAGGGCAAAATGTAGAAATATAAAAGATAAAGTAGATTAAGAGTTTATATATACATAGTTAGAATCGAATTGAATTTTCAACTAACTCTTATATTAAAGATTAGAGGTAGTATTTTACTTTTCTAATCCTTACTGTAAGATTTATTTAATTATTAATTCTGAAACAAAATTAATAAATATGATAGATAAAATGAATTAAAATTTCATATTCCTGCATTTTAAAATCGGAGGAGCATAGGCCTTTTAAGAATATTTTAGTAAATTTAACAAGTCGAAGGATGAAAATCATCAGTGTCAATTATCTGTAATGGTAAGTGAGAAATGCTTTCTGAATGGGAGGATCTTATTGGAAATCTGCTGCGCAGTGCGCACGCCAAAAGCGCACTTTCCTTCCCTGCCCGGTGGGGCGGGCTGGCTGGCTGGCTGGCTCTATCCTGCCCTCACATAAATCGCTCACATGGCTCACCAGACTTGCAAACACACACTTCACACTCACATTTCACACACACCTTCTTCCCCAAGACACCCACACTGGCGCCACTGGTATGCTCTTTTTCTCAGTAATTTCTCCCCCACACATATATGCACAGTACGAATGTTTGTCAGGGTGTGTATATGTATATTTGAGTAACTCGACTTTGTTTCTACCATCTATCTAGGTTTCTCGTTCTTGCCGCGGCTTCTTGTTAGAGTAGTCGCAAGCATTGCAGGTACTATTTCTTCCTCAATCCGCCTTCGGTTCTTCGTTTAGTTCCCCCCTTTTCTTCCCCATTCTGATCTACTTGAGCCATTTTCCACTTGCATACATTTGTTAATTTTTGATGTGATGCATAATCTTAATGTGCTTGATGTATTAGTTGGCGATTTTTCTTCAGTTTTTTTATTAATTGTGTGTGATGGCTGAATTTGGGGTTCCGCCGTGAAGACTGAAGACAGTTGAAAACGAAGAGTAAAGGGGCTTTTACTATCATGCCCTTTATTATTCCATCCCATTTTGCTCAAACTTTTAATAAGTTCGTGAAGTCCAAATCTATGAATCGACCTGCATGTGCAACTGTGCAGCATTAATCACAGCTCAGCCAACTAAAAAAAATGTTGAGGATTTGTTCGACAAACGCGTACCCAAATCCTTGTCAGAAATATCCTTACGCGCGCGCGCGCGCGCGCGCACACACATGATACTATTAATAATTTGGATGAGAGGGTGATTTATATAATTCGTCCACCTATCTCTTTCTGTGTAGTTGAAGCAGAGTATTGCAGAACTGTTGCTTCACGTCCACGTAGTATTAATTTAATGCTGTGATTTGTCACTAGCATCATGTGGCCACCAGTTCTTACAGCTTCGCTGTTGCTGGGTCATGCCAGGGATGGGCATTAACGGTACAAGTTTGTTCGATGATAAACACTAAAAAATGGAACGGATCAGAATTGAACAGAAATAGTCTTTTCCCGATCTGATTTGATTTGTTTGTTGGACTGGTCAATTGAATCTAATGTTTTTTTTTAATACATTCTCATAATTAAATATTTTAAATTTCACAGAAATCCAGATGGAAATACTATTACTGTTTGGCATATCCTAGAGTACTGTATGATATGATCCCAAAATAATACAAAGTGGCAGATTGTGATAAAACCCCGTTTCTTCTTCAAACAAAACCATTTCCTTTTGACGAGACCCTGGCTTGGCACTAATCTGGCACTTCTACATTTTACATTTAGCTTTAGCTTTAACTTCAGTTGCTGGCAATAATTTCATTTTTGGCTCTCTTACTTTTTTCTTTATCTTTCAATCAGTCACTAAAAAGAAACAAACTTTCAATGATTCAATCAAAACAACCCAAATCATCAACTTGTAGCACCTTCCCTTATTGAGTTGAGACCGTTCATTACGCATGATTCTCACCCATCTTCTTTCATTGTCCTATTGACGCGTTTGCCCTCCCTTTTTTGCCTCCTGCCTCGCCTTCATTCGTCAACGGTCCTCTCATCCTAAAGAAGATAATCATGGCGGTGACAACCCTGGTTCCCCACTAAATTGGTCTAAAACAGAGCCAAATATACTGAAAATAGTTAAAAAGATTAAAAAATTTGGTTAGCTACAACACATGCTATATCCTCATTAGATTAAGAAGCATGTGGTCAATCTACGAAAAATATGTGGTTAATCTATCAATTGTATATGATGTTATTACTGGAAAAAGTTCTTGCCATTTTCTGCAAGTGGAAGACAGGGAGGCTAGTTATTAGAGGGGGCCTGAAACAAACGAATAATACAACATAAATAGAGGGAAACAGCGCAAGTTAAGGAATCGTTCCAGTGAAGTATGTTTTTGTTTCCCCGTCAGATGAATGAATTGAAATTTGAAACATTAGTTTCATCTGATGATACTGTTATTGACGAGGGTAGTAATGTTACCAGAGTATCATGTGAATACTTTACATGTGAGTGCATCTCGAGGAATCGCCCATGATCTATGACAAAATCGTATACAGTCCTTTCGGAAACTCAAACACATGATACCTTAAGTGGAAGGTACATATCTATATATTAATTTAAGAACCTATTGCAATTAACTTTGGATGAGGATCAAAAGAAACAAGACACATGTCTAATTATATTTAATTCTGTTGTTGGGATAGTACTAAAAAATGTGCCTCCTGGTTAACATTATGAATGCAGCAGATCCCCACCTACCCTGGATCTTTTTAGCTTCTCTATATAACTCCTTCCCATCTATTCTGCTCCCTCGCTCTCGTCTTTCTCTCTCATTCGGTAAATTCAGTTTCAAAGCTTCCCTGCTGCTTCTAAGGATTTGGGATCATCTTCAAGATCACACATTCTCAGAAGCTTAGTGGTGGTAAGTCATCTTTTAGATTTAGAAACTATGCGTCTTTCTCCTCCCTGTCTCACACTGTCGAATCTGAAAGTTTCTTGCATTAAAGCACGGCTTCGAATGCGAACACTAGAGCATGCATCCTTGTTTTCATAACCATTTACTGCAATCTTTATGTATATACTGACACACACATGTTGGATCCTCCAAATTTGATCTCTTGCCGTTCTGTGTTGGGACAGGAGTGCCTGTGAGCAAGACAGAAGAACAAAAATGGAAAAGGCTCTATTAGATAAGAACATAGAGGTGGCAAACGAAGAGGATTTACACATAACATGGCGTGTGTTTGCTAAAGAAGTCAAAGAGGTTTGTTGTGTTGCAGGGCCTATGGTGACTGTGAATGCTTCGACCTTCTTTCTGCAAACCATCACTCTGATGATGGTGGGTCACTTGGGTAAACTTGCTCAATCCAGCACTGGGATTGCCATCTCTCTCTGTGCAGTCACTGGCTTCAGCGTCATTGTAAGTCACCTATTGTTTTACACGTACAGAACTTTCCGGATTAACAGCTTCATCTTGTATCGTGGGGTTTATACCTTTGTTTAATGACTAATAACTGGATTTTATATCTTGCATTTTGTACTTCCTTAACAGTTCGGAATGGCTACTGCACTTGAAACTTTATGCGGGCAAGCCTATGGGGCCAAGCAATATAAGAAGTTTGGTGTTCAAATATACACCGGCATCTTCTGTCTTCTTTTATGTTGTCTTCCTCTCTGCGTGTTGTGGCTTAACTTGGGTAAGCTATTGGTTTTGCTTGGTCAAGACCCTATAATTGCACATGAAGCTGGCAAATTTGCAGTTTGCTTGATTCCTTCTCTCTTTGGTTACGCAATACTTCAAGCTCTGGTTCGATACTATCTTATGCAGAGTTTGATCATTCCTCTTCTACTCTCTTCTTCATTTACTATCTGCTTCCACATAGCTTTCTGTTGGACAATGGTTTTTAAATCTGGTATGGGTCGCTTTGGAGGAGCCTTTGCTATTGGTGCTTCATATTGGTTGAATGTGATCTTACTTGCGTTATATATGAAATTCTCCGGTTCATGTGCAAAGACTCGGGTTCCAATTTCCATGGAACTTTTCCAAGGCACTGGAGAGTTCTTTCGCTTTGCTATTCCCTCTGCTATAATGGCATGGTATTCTTCTTTCCCACACAATAGGGTTGCTTATAAATTTCATATTACATCATGAATGGTATGATATGTTGATATTGATGTTGATGATTGAATATTTCAGCCTCCAATGGTGGTCATACGAGTTAACTACTTTGCTTGCTGGTCTTCTACCAAACCCACAGCTTGAAACTTCAATCTTAGCCGTATGGTATATTCTTTTTTCTAAATATTTCAACTTCTATAATCTATATAAAAATAGTTCCTTTAGTCACATAATGATCACATGTTATGAGTTCCCTATACCTTTATGTTCACTGTACCTACCACTACAACAATACATCGCTAACTGATTCTTTGTACAAATTTGAATTTTACGTCCAGTGTATCAATGAACATTACAATCTATTCGATACCAGAATCAATTGGCTCCGCAGCAAGGTATGCATCGCAAAACACCCATAATTAATAGCTCCTTTAATACGAAATTAAGTCGCACTATTCATACTTAAAGCGTAGTGACTTTTTAGATTCATAATCAATTCTTTCTCATTGGTAACTCTTGTGATGGTTTGTGTTATTTAGTGCACGAGTTTCAAATGCATTAGGAGCCGGGTGTCCGCAAGCAGCACGGGTGTCTGCCTTATGTTCAAGGATTCTGGCAACTTGTGAGGCTCTAATAGTGAGCTCAATTGTCTTTGCGAGTCGGAATGTTTTGGGTAATGTTTTTAGCAATGAGCCAGATGTATTGGAATATGTCACAAAAATAGCTCCTCTGTTAGTTGTATCTGTCTTTGTGGACTCCTTACAAGGGACCCTTACAGGTAAAATCTTTCATTCTGATACTATTCACAAACAAAACATTATTCTTATTGTATACTAGAGATTAGATTTTTCGTGTGCCATGAAATCTAATCCTCTTCCAAAATAGGGATTGCCAGGGGAAGTGGATGGCAGCACATTGGGGCATATGTGAATTTCGGAACTTATTATATTGTTGGCATTCCACTTGCTGCAATATTGGGTTTCTGGGTAGACATGAGAGGAATAGGCCTTTGGATTGGAATAACAACTGGTACACTTTGCCAAGTGATCGTGCTATTGATCATAATAAGCTGTACGGATTGGATGAAGGAGGTTTGTTCTTTACTTTCAAGAATACCATGTCAATTCATCTTGAAATTTGATGCCCGGTCTTTTTACTTCTAAACCTTTTTGTAGTGCTTATTCGAAATGTGCTATTATGGGAGAGTTTGAATTTGCAGGCAAGGCGGGCTAGGGAGAGGACATTGCAAAGAGCTTTGGCAGAAGAACAAAGTGTTTTCGTGTGAGCAATCGGAGTGTAGTACTTATACTTGTTGGGCCAATTATCAACCTCTTTGTGCAAAGTGAGAGATATATGGACAATAATAAAGATTGGGGGGATGCACCAAAAATAAAAAAATAAAGATTTTTTGGGGGGGGGGGGGTTCATGCTTTCATACCAACGATGCTTAAAATGTCTCCATCAAGCTGTAAGGTTGAAACTTGAATCCAAGGCCCCAAGCACTAGTGTCATTTGGGCAATGCAGCTAGATCTATCAACATCAATTCGCATTGGTTTTTTTCTTGATCAAATAGTTTTTTCCTTCCTTTTACTTGATTACTTTCCGTATAAAAGTAATGTTTGAGTTAAAAATTCGTTTTAGATTGAAAAAATTCTTTTCTTTTCTTTTCTTTTTTCCGCCTTTTTACATTGAATTGTTGGTATCAATAAAAAGAAAGGAAGGAGTTAAAGCGGCTATATGACCCATATACACCAATAAAAACTGGAACGATATAAGAAAATTAGCATGACCACAATGATGACACTAGAGGCTGGAAAACTCGTTGGGTTCCTTTCACTTCCTTGCTCATTTAACATTTATTGCTTTGCTTCCCTTCTTCTATGCATATGGTCCTTCATCTCAGTGGTAACTTGACCAGTTTGAAAATAGGATATTTGTCATTTTTAACTAGAGCCAGGGCCTGAAACAATGTCTATATATAAGAAGGGTTTATGAATTTGAGCCCATATGGAACAAGCCCAGAAGGGAGACGGCCCCATAATGGCCAGGTTTTCTTATCCCGTTGTGCCTGCTATTGATGACATGCACAAACGTGGCAAAATTGCAAGATCACCTATAAATTATGCAAATTGACTTATAATTTCTTAAGTACTTCCATTTAATCTTTCGGGGTGGGATCAAGAACGACAATTCTTTCCACTTAAAATCTCATAACAAGTGAATGATAAGTTCCAGCAAAGAAGATGGCACTAAAATGCATGCTACTAATTTTCCATTAAGAGTTTTGGTAATTATAATTTTTTTCTTAGAATCTCATAACGATTTCCTTCTATTTTTAATGAGCTGAATTTACTTTTTGCTTAGTCATAATTCTTCTTTAAATGTCTTTAAATTATTAGACATCACATAACTTATTTAAGTGTGTATTTTTTTGTTTAAAAAAAAATGTAGACCTTGCTCTTGCAAGCTTAAGGTTTCCTGGATCGCTTATTATTTAAAACTTCAAAGTATGGACAGCCTCAATGAGAAATATTTCTAATTACTTCCTCCATCATCTCCTAAAATTTAAGTATCTTTTTCAAGCTTTTCTTACGCCAGAATATAAATCCTTTTTAATGATATTGGGAGTATTTTCTTTTTCTTTTTCTTTTTTGGGGGAAAATTTACCCTTACCCAGAATTTAACCTGAGCTCTGAGAAATGGCTAGCATTCCATAGATTTATGAAGAATAATATTTAAAAAAACGTAATTTTAAAATTAAAATAATGATTTAAACTACATTTCACAATAGAACAACCTAAAAGCTATGTTCTTCCAACATATTAGAAAAACACCAATATTTCAAAATTCCATTCAATTACCTAGCATTCTTTGGCATTTTGCCAATTCGGAACTTCTTTTTGGGTCTTTTAAACTTAAAGGTTATTTCTCCATCATTTTCGCTACTAATTTTGTCTAAAACAAAAAAATCAACTTTAGTTTTATTTAAACTTCAGATTTTCTACTAAAAAAATTAAAATAATGATAATATTAAAAATTAATTAGTAATTCACCAAAAAAATTTAACTTATCCTGTTCTATTTATAGGATAGAAAGAAGAATTTTTTTAGTCCTATTTGTAAGTCATATAATTAAATTTACGATATAAATGTACAATTTTACTATTTATTTATTATTATGTTGACCTTGATCTCATGAAAATTGAGTATAGTGTATATCTTTTTTTTTGGGCCAAAGAAGTATAATATGTATTAAATAGGGATAAAACTAAAAAGGATAAAATATACTTTTAGTCTTTTAACTTTACGTAAAATTTCATTTTGGTCCCTTAACTTTAAAAAGTAAACTTTTAGTTCTCTAACTCTAAAACTGTTAACAAAAACTGATGATATTGAATTCTTGAATACTAATAAAATATTACTAAATGCTAACATATTAACTTTAATATTTAAAACAACCATAATTGTTATAAAAAATCATTATTTAAGATTAACAATTTTGGGGTTAAAGTATAATTTTTAAAGTTAAAAGACTAAAATAAAACCTTGTGTAAAATTAAAAGACTAAAAATATACTTTATTAACCAGCTAAACAACTATTAAGTTTTAAGACATAGTTAATACTCTTCTGATCCTAAATATAAGATCAATTTTATAATATAAATTATATTATAAAATAAATTTTATATTTAAGACAGGAGTACGTAAAATTTAATATTTAATAAACTGACTTATAAACCGCCCCCCTCTCTCCGTGTGCGTGCGGCTCCTGGAGTCCTGGGTGTCTCCATTCCGCCTTCATTTATTGTTGTCATGAGCCACGCACACGTACCCCACACTAGCGCCCTTCCCAAGCCCTAAAACAGGTTAAAAAGTGAATCATTTATACAGGAAAGTTTTAAGCCTATATACTCCCCTGAGAATGATTTATAAATATATAAAAAAAAATTAATAAAAATAAAATTAAAAAACTTATGTGAGAATATATTATAAATGACTTATATTATAAGTAATTTATATTAAGAAATCTAAGTGGGAGTATTTTGTTTTAATATAGTATAACAGTATCCATCTAAGACCTTTCACTGTCCTTGTTCTGTTGGTTGTTTGCAATATGATAGAGACTGGAGAGAGATATCCAAATTTGGAAATTCTTCAATCACTCTCTCCCTAGAATTCATTTCTTATTTACTTCTTGAAGTGATGAGTTCCCTTCTCCACTCTTATATAAAAAAATGATCAAAATGTACTATTTATTATTTATTTATATTTTAATAATTTTTAAAATTGTAGTAATAAGTCGTGATCATGTTGCACCGTCAGATTGGGATTTTCAGATTTAGTTTCACTTAGATTTTTGATTGGTTTGATTGGGCTGATTAGCTTGCCGTAGTTATTAATTAAAACCTAATGACAAGGTTTAATCTAATTGTGTCCACGTCCAGATGCTAGTTTGGATTGTCATATAGCTTGGCCCAAACTCCAGAATGTTTAGTTTTGTGAGAGAGGCTAGGGAAACACTTTTAGGAAGCTCTCATCATCAAATAGTATCTCCCCATCATTTGCATTCTCCTTTTCATACATGGATATACTTATATAAGAAAACATATAAATAATAGTTCCTGAATAGTTTGAATACAAGGGGTAGCTTAGATATGATACAACTCATCATCCAACCTTTTCATTAACTCGGCTGGACAGTTACATCCAACCTTTTCATTAACTCGGCTGGACAGTTACCTTATGTTTGAATAGGGAGAAAATTAGGGAAGTAGTAAATTTTTGTAATTACATTTTTTTCCCTTCTCTTATATTTTCCTCCCACTTACCCCACCAAGCATAGCCTTGATTAGATAGCAAAGTTCAAAATAATCTGTTCGCTCTAGGCTTAATTGAATTTACCATTATTGAGTTAACTTTTTAAAGATCAAATCCCAGCCTATTTGGAATGACTTGTAAACAGTTCTTTAATTATGATTTTCAGAATATAAGATAAATATGTGAAATGAGTTTTGTCTTGATTTATATAAAATATATTTATAAGTACCTATGAATGTGATAGTCTAAAAGCACTGATGAGGACCTTATAAAAGATATTTCTCTTCATTACTCATTAGGTCCCTCCAAATTTGCATGAGGTCCCCACCCTCGTTCATGCATGCGCCTGGTTCCCATCCTTCCAAGCTTGCGGCCTCCTCAGCCTTCTCACACATAAAATGAGTTTACGTGTTCATCACTCTTGCTGAGCGCATCCAGATTAAATTTGAATATTGAATTTTTCTATATTTATCTTTTAAAAATTATTTTAATGTGTATAAAATCTAAAATAATGATATTCTAAAAGTTATTTTTAAAAGATTATTTTTATTTAAAAATTGCTACTTCTCATCTTTAATATAAAACCTAATTTGACTTTTATTTTAGCCTTAAATATAAAATTCTAATGCATTTTATCTCTTATATTTATGTATTTTTTTTGTTTTTTCTAAGACAATCCTTCCAATAATAATAGTTTTAATCAATAAATTTGATTAGCAAAGATATTTTAGGAAATATAATTCTTAATTATTACAAATAACTAATTTAATTTATTTTTTTAATCTATTCAAATTAGTTTTTAGGACCGGAGGTAGTATTAACTAAAAGTTTTAATTGTAAAACGTTAAAAGTGTATCTGAAAGTGTAGATATGATTATAGTGCCGACCACCATGACTTATAAAATGAGTTTAATGTGATAAACGTAACACACACCTACCACTATAAAAAAACAGACTTTAGGCGACGACTTTCGGCGGCGACACCAAAAAGTCGCCGCTGAAACTAAGACCTTCAGCGGCGACGAAAATGTCGCCGCTGAAAGTGGACCTTCAGCAGCGACTTTTTTTTGTCGCCGCCGAAAGTGGACTTTCAGCGGCGACTTTTTTTGTCGTCACTGAAAGTTCGCCATTAAAACCAAGACTTTCAGCGGCGACAAAAGTGTCGCCGCTGAAAGTGGATCTTTAGCGGCGACTTTTTTAGTCGCCGCCGAAAGTTCGCTATTGAAACCAAGACTTTCAACGGCGACATTTTTGTCGCCGCTGAAAGTGGACCTTCAGCGGCGACCTTTTTGTCGTCGCCGAAAGTGGACTTTCAGCGGCGACTTTTTTAGTCGCCGTTGAAAGTTCGCCATTAAAACCAAGACTTTCAGCGGCGACAAAAGTGTCGCCGCCGAAAGTGGACTTTCAGCGGCGACTTTTTTTGTCGCCGCTGAAAGTATAATATAATAATATATATATTTTATTTTACAATATTAATAAACAAATTCAATTTGGCTCAGCGGCAAGAAGGTTGGACACGAAAGGAGGCGGTCACGAGTTCGATCCTGGAAGAAGACACATTTAAGGTGGAAATATTTAGACGATGACGCGGCGATGAGGAGTGATGTGGCAATGACGTGGAGGTGGCTAGTGATGATGTGGCGGTCACACTTTCGGCGGCGACATTTGTCGCCGCCGAAAGTGTTTTCTGCGGCGACTTTTTTGTCGCCGCTGAAAGTGTTTTCGGCGGCGACAAATATTTTCTAAAAGTCGCCGCTGAAAGTATCTTTTAACGGCGACCTTTTTAGTCGCCACTAAAAGTTTTCAGCCACGGCTGCTACGGCAACGACTTTTCAGCGGTAACTTGTCTCCGCAAAAAACTTTCGGCGGCGACTTTTGTACTTTCAGCGGCGACTTTTGTCGCCGCTGAAAGTCAATTTTTTTGTAGTGCACGCACACATGTTCCTCCCAACACGGGCCACTGTTGCGTGCCCTTTTCATTAATTATCCTCTCTTTCATACACACACACACAACGCGAAAGTCTAATGGAGCCGTACGTTTTCCACCGGCAATTTTGTCCTGTCTAATGGATTCTTAAATGCTTGAATAATGTTGCTAGTTTTAACTACCGTCTTCTTCCTCATTAGTGTCTGATGGAATCATAGTACTCGCTCCGTTCCTTATTATAAGAGACATTTGATGCTTATGGCATGTTCCTATATATAAGAGACACTTAAAAGTTGTCTCTATTTTTTTGTATTGATTTTCTATTTTATCCTTATTTATTTTGTCTCCAACTAATACTCTCTCTCCCTCCCACTTCTCTTTCTTTTAATAATTTAATTGTTCTGTCTCATACTCTTTCTCCTTATTAATGAAGGCATTGTTGGAAAAAATATTATACTTTTTACACATTAATTGTCCTCAACTAATTTTAACTGTTTTTTTATCAACGTAATTTGGTTATTTGTCTCTTATAATAAGGAATGGAGGGAGTATTTGGCAAGTTCTTTGAAAACCTGACCTATTATTAAATGGGTTGTGACACTAGTTTAAAGATTAGTGTTTACCTATAGTTAAGCATGTTAGATTTAAGGTTTTGATGATAACAAATTAAGAAATTTGTGTTTTAGTAAGTTGATCGATCACTTGATCGATCAAGGGTTTATCGATCACTTGATAGATAAAGTTTCTGTATAAACAAATAACTTAGCAGAAATGTTAATCGATAACTTGATAGATAAATCAATTTGTATGTGATGATCGATCAATTGATCGATTATTGTTGACACTGTTTTGTATAGAAGTCTGCAGAAAATTATCGATCAATTGATCGATAATCTAATGATCAAATGACTAACAGATAATGGGACACAATTTATGGTAAGTATTTATCAATCACGTGATCGATAAATAAGTCATCTGAAGAGACAGATAAATGGTAAAGCTTCCTTCTCTCGTTATATTTTGTTTTAATAATCATTTATCAATCACTTTATCTCGATCACAACTTTATCGATAACTTGTTCTATCATTGCATAATAACTTATCTGTTTATCGATATTTTCCTTCTGTTTAAGTGTTTTGAAGAATACTTTATCGATCACTTGATCGAACATTGATATATCGATGAAATGATCAATCATCTAACTTTCTGAATATTCTATTTTCACATAACATGATCGATCAAACATGTTCTTGGCATTTCAGAACTAAGTTTCTCAACTATAATTTTATCGATCACTTGATCGCTCAATCTTTGACCGATCACTTACTCGATCATCTTAAGATTTGTGCTCTTTGTACAAATCTTTGTTAAACCTCCTTTTATTGATCAAATTTTCTATCATCCATTTATCGATAAAGTATTCAATCAAAGTGCCTTGAAAATCAAATTCTCTCTTGCTTAACTTTATCGATCAAACTTTTTTCGATCAATTATTTGATCAATGGTCCAACTCTTTCAATAACAAGAAGCTACGGTGAAATTCAAAAATCTTCTGAATATTTCTCTTCAAGCTTTTCTTAGCCTTACTGTTCATCTTAATTCTCTATTTTAAGGGATTCAAAATCATAAGTGACCTTGAGCCTTTTTTTTATATGATCTTACTCAAGTCACTCTTCTCATTTATCGATCACTTGATTGATCATAAGTTAATCCATAACTTGATCGATAAATATAGTTATCCGTTTCAAAATCTTTCATCTTAATTAATCGATAACATAATCGATAAACCAATAATCGATCATGACTTCGATCAAAGATGTTCAGTTCATAGTTATTGGATCTGATGTTTGAATGATTCCCTTCTCATCTACCATATGAATATTATTATCATTTGATCAGTTATCTTCCTAAATTTCATTTTGAAGGAAAAACTCATTAGATTGAAGTATTGATACAGAATACGAAGCAAGCTCAACAGTTATTTAAGTAGCCTGTAACCTACCATGTCAGAAGTATTAATAGCGAATACCATTGCAACTGGGAAAACACGCAACCGAACTCTCAACGGCTAGAAGCTCTTCTATCTAATGGTTATTAAACTTTTATAACTATAAAAGACGCGAAAAAGTATTAAATGCAGGATTGAATATACGAGCTAACTTCTGCGAGAACTCTTACTCTTGCATTCAATACTTTGTTTTCTCCTTTACTGAGCTTCAGTGTTTCATAGTTATTTACTCTATGAGAGAGACCAATACACCATCTTTAATTACTTTCTGAGTGTAACTCAAGAGTGTGGACTCTTGAGTGGGTTTGTAACTTTACGGGTAGTAAGGGGGAGTGATTGAGAAAATCAATTACTGTACTGAGGCACCAAGAGCCCGGTTAATCTTGGATCATAGTGAAAATCTTAGAGGTGTTCTGAGGACTGGACGTAGGTCAAGTGGTTAAGACAGAACCGGTATAAATATGGTGTCTTTGATCTGTGGTGAAATCTTTCTAACCCTAAGCTCTCTGTTTTTATTAAGTTTGTTGTTTCAATTCGGTTAAAATTTTTATAACTCACCCAATTCACCCCCTTCTTGGGTGAGACTACCACTAATAAAACAAAGATCAACTCAATCACAATTCAAATTTAGAGAAATATTCATACATAACCATTAAATTAAAGAATAGTAGTTAGGTAAAAAAAACATTAATTCAGGAGTGAATTACATTAAATAATGTCATTTCAAACTTAGCAAGAGGAAACAAAATAATTTTTTTGATTCTATTTATAAGTAACTTTTAACATGCTCACACAGATTAAGAAAAATCTTAAATTTCATTCATTTTCATTTAAAATTCAACAACTTTCCAACTCTAGCCCTATTTAATATACATTATACCTTATGTAAACAAAGTCAACACAATAATAAATAGAGGATAAAATTGTATATTTATATAAAAAATTTCTCTCAGTGTCTTATAAATAGGATAAAAAAAATATATTCTCTATCTGTCTTATAAATAGGACTAGAGGAGAATAAAATATAACCTGATAGATCTATTAAATACCCTTAACCAGAAATATTAAAAATCTAATTCACCAGTTTAATTAATGATATGAACAATCCATGCAGCTCAATAATTGAGTTTTAATATACCACCTTATTTGGGTTTAAAAGTCGGTGTGAAAAGAGTTGAGAGAGAGAGAGAGAGAGAGAGAGAGAGAGAGAGAGAGAGTTTGGAATCTGTAGTCTAATAAATCAATTCATTGAGAGCCATGTGAAGTTCAGTGGCAGTCCAACACTGCAAAGTCATATAATGACGGCTTTGTTTGTTAGACAGGGCATACCTAAATCATTGTCCGTAGGGTTCCTTATGAGAATACCATTATTATTTTTGTTTTTATAAGCTGGGTAACATTATTATTTATGACTCATCAATCTATCGCTTTCTGCTCAGTTGAAGCAGTATATATGGCAGATCTCCGAGCTGTTTCTGGTGCTACTATTAATTTATTAATACTGTGACTTGTCATTAAAATTACACCCTTGCAGTGGCAGGTGCATGCATGCAAGTGATGGAAAAACACTAATATTAAGGATCAAAGTAAAGAGCCAAACTTAAATAAAATAGATTTTAAATGATGGAGTTTTATTAGTATTAGGTTTTGGTTGGTTGGGAATAATCAAGTGGTGGGTTGGTAAATCCTCACATGGACTTTGTCTTTACTTCAAATGACCAAACTCATTTCCTTGTGATAAGAGATAAGACCCTTCAACTAAAGAAAAGTGTTAAGTTGTCATGACTTTTATAATACGCCTATAAGGATCAGCTTTAATTAGCTTTAGCTGATCACAGAGCTGCTCGCTCCCTCCATCAAAGCTGGAGAACATAACTTCACCTTTGACCTTTTATGTTGTGTGTTTGGTTTGAAGGAAAAGATTGTAAAGCAAAGGAAACGGGAGAAAAGGGGGAAAGTTTGGCATAATTTAGAATCATTTCTTGCCTCATTCATGGAAACATTTTGAGCCAAATTCTCCTTCCTAACAAGGCCTATGGAAAAACCTGTGGGGTATATCAACATGTCCCCATAATTGTGGAAGCACATTCCATGCTCATCACATTGATGAGTATGAAGTGTTAATCTTAATTGAGACAATTCAAATTGGTTTTGTATGATTTATATTAAATTTGACTTTTTTTTAATATATTTCAATTAAATTTTTATTTTAATAGATATAGAATTCAGAATGAAGATAATTTTATAACTAACACTTCTTTTTAAAATAAATTCATCATTAAAAAATTACATATTAAAAATTTTAAATGTAAACTAGTCATATTAAATTTTGAATGGTCTAGAGACTGTATCACAGCGTCACACGGTACTCATTATGATGAGCAGTAAATGAAGGTCCTAACATATTTGTTTCCTATATTTATTTATTTATTTTCAAAGTAATCCTCACGGTGATTACACATATTAAAGGGTTTTTATTCTAATGTGCATGATTAATAAAATAAATATTTATTATAAATAATTAACTTGTCTAATTTTTTAATTAATATTTATAAATTAGTTATCTAAATCTTATATTTAGTATCAAGTACTTCTATTATTTTTCTGCTAAACCTTCTAAGATAACATTGTGTTTGGATTAAGGAATATCAATATTTGAATTTGGATCTGGGCCAAATCTATTACGTATTTACGTGGTTAGACAAAAATTTTATGGATTTGGATTTATAATCGAAATCGAGGGTAACTTTTATTGCTGCAAAGTCTTTGGAATCTCAAATCCCTACTCTAACCTAGTTATCTTTTTAACTGAACTCCAGCCTAGTTATTTTAAGTGCACACTCTAACCTAGTTATTTTAAGTGCACACCCTTAGAATTTCAAAGTATTTGAACTTGAAATTTTTATACTATCCAGAAAAAATATTTTAAATCTGACGTTTTAAATCTAAAATCAAAATCCGTCTATCCAAACACATTCTGAGAATGTTTTAATCATTTTCACCGTATTCATTTCTATTTCCTTTACACTTCCATCATACCAAACATTACTTTTGATGCATACAACATACTTCATTCCATCGCAAACACAAGAACTAATAAAAAAATTTATTTTAGTTATAAATATAAGATCTTAATCTACTTTTAATTACACATATTGTGGGGTTTTTCATTAACGGTAGTAGTTTTCAATATAAATTATCAAAAGGGAATATTGTAGATAAATCAGTCCACTTTTTTTAATAAATAATTGAATTAATTTTGTTTTAATTTTTTCAAATTAGTTATCCGTACTTTACATTTAGAAACATGGGGAGTATGGTTTCCTCATTTCACTTTCACTTTCACTCTCACTCCAATTTTCATTTCATATTCCCATTCTTATTTCTTTATATAGCCATTCTAATAAAATACCAAACACCAGTACAGTTAATTACTTTTTCCTTCCTCCTTTCTATATTTAGTTTCAATCACTCACCACTTAAGAATTAATCGATCAATACGAACAACCCAACTCATTTGCTTTATGAACCTTCCCATGTGATTCTTTCTTCTCTTCTTCCATTAGCCTTCGACACGTTGCTTTCTTGTTTTGCTTTTGCCAAGCTACTGCCCTTTCTTCATCTGCCAATGGCCCTCCCTTCCCTTTTCTCTCTTACAACGACCCCCTGCTCCCTCCAAATTAAACAAATCTGTTAATGGTCAAAAAGTTAAAAGAATATATGGTGTATCCAAGCAAGAACGACATCTAGTTAATATTACAGTTTTATGAAAAGTTCAATTTTACACAATGTATATGATTTATAGGCATCATGCTCTGTCTTCTATCATTTTACGTGATGTTACTTTCCAAGTGGAAGACAGCCAGGCCAGCTACCGGAAGACCAAAAAGAATAAAGCGCAGTAGGGTGACAAAATAGATACACCTACAAAAAGAAAGTGAAAAACGAGAGCAGAAAAACTCAACAGTTAAGGCGAGAAATAACTAAGAACAAGATTGTGAAACTCATAAATTTAAACAAACTCGTGATAAGAACTTAGATTCATATTATGAACTCGAATCATAAACTCATAAAAATTTATGAATTTATTTTTTTTCAATAAATAGTTATTAAAAGCATGGGATTAAATGATTACTATGCAAAACATGGCAACGATTTGGTTTAAGTATATTTCAAATTCAAGTCATTGAAATTTTTTTTAATAAAAATAAATTACATTGTAAATAAAAAAAATAAAATATTCAACATGCAAACTTAATAGGAGAGTCCTATAAAAAGATTCCTTTTAAAAATAAAGAAATATCATGAAAAAATATTAAATTCTTTAAACTAAATTCATTAATATTCATATTTTATTATACTCAACATAGAAATTTCTATTAAATTTAAAGATTGTATTAATATTAATATTAGCTTTTATTGTTTTTTTAATTTCTATTGTTTTTGGGAACCGGGTCTTCTTACACATTCTGTAAATTAAATTCTATTTAATACATGTTTGACTCACTCAACTCATAAAAATGATAAACTTGGAGAGTTAACTTGTGAGTTTAGCTAAATTTACAGCAAACACAAGTTTATAAGTACAGATTGACACGATTTTTTGAGGTAGAAACATCAAAATGTTAAACTTGGAGAGTCACTTTGTGAGTTTGATAATAGTGACTGAGGGAGACACCCCTTATTTATAACATTAGAATGACTATATTTATATATATTAAAAACGCGTAATTTCTCATATTTTAAGAAACTCTCTCTAGACATACTCTAGACGCCAGAGAGGGCAATAATCAAATTCCTTATTTAATTTAAATTTTTATAATGAAAAAATTCTAATTAAAACAACCCGACTCATCAAGGACACCAGCTAGTTGTTAAATAAGTATGTTAAAAGAAAGGAAGCAGAAGCAAACGAATATTATTACAGCATTAATATATAGAAACAGCGCAAAATTAGGGACTGTTTCAGTGAAGGATGTTTTTAATCTGATGATCTCGTTGATCGATGAAACTAGGAATGTTATCAGAGAATATCATGTGAGTGTGATTTGAGCAATCTCCGGTGATCTGCCGAATTATACTTTATTAGTTTATATATTCCATCCATTTATTAAAATATAAACAACTCATCCTAAAAGGTTAGGTTTACTCATACTTTTTCCCCTCCTTTTCAAAAGGTTAAAGGGATATTTCATATACAAAAGTAATGTGAACAATGATAAAATTAAGAAACACATGGCTTATTTTTAATTGTCTGATTAGATCTCTATTGACCTTAAAACTACATTTCTTCGCGCCATTACATGTGTGTGTGTGTGTGTGTCTTTCCCATCTGTTCATCTTCATCTCCCTCATCACTCTCTAAACTCATTTTCAGAGCTGCCGAGCTGCTTCAAAGGATTGGCTAGGGATCATTATCTTCAAGATCACGCTATCGATCAGAAGCTTATTTGTGGTAATTTCATATTCTTCACATTTAGAAAACTTTGCGTCTCTCTTATCCCTTTCTCCCACTATGGAATCAGAAAGTTTCTTGCGTTAGATTACAGCTTTGAACTTCAACACTAGGACATGCATTCTTAGCTTGCTTATATATAACCATATCAGGAAGTGAAACGGCATGCGCTGTGGGTGTGAGCGACTTTATTTCTTTGGGAAAATTAAATATACTAATAAGTCATGAGAAATTCAACTGTTTTTACAAGTTTAACTTGTAAATGATGACTTGTAAATATTGAAATTTCACTTGTAAACATAAATTATTAAATTTGATTAATTTGTAAATGGAGCAAGTCAAATTATAATTATATAAGTTCGTTTTGTAAAATATAAAAGATAAAGGTGTAATTTTATTTATGATCTTTTTCTTAGGTGGCATCCAATATCTCGAATTTTTCAATTGTATAATTTTACGCATGATTGTTTTGGTGCAATTTTACTCTGATCTATTATGGATAAAATTACACCATTAAATAGATTAGGGTGCTGAATGCATTTAAGAAATAAGATCAAGGGTAAAAAATTATAACTTCACCTAATATAAAAATTTTGGATCTACTTATATTTAATTTTTTATGTGGGACCTACAAATATTTTTCTTTATTTATTCTTTGAAACATGAGTTGCTTATTGATTTATTAACCCTTTTATTTAATTTATAACCCCCCACCCAAAAAAGACCAAAAATTCTCCACGTTTAAACTTTTGCTAAACTATCCAGTTTGACCCTAATTTCATTTGCACGGGTGTGTCTATATCCCAAAATGCGTGCTGTTAGACTCTTCGTACTCCGTCCATGGAGCAGATTGTCCATGCAAGCAATCAAAATCTCTTGTATTGATGATCTCTAAATGTTATTGTACCCTTTTGATGATGCTTCTTATAAGTGAATTTTTAGATGTTCTATTAGAACTATGGTTCATTACTCCAACCATAAATATTTAATAAATTTTTAGCTTTACCTAGGTAATAAAAGGGAACTAGCGACAAAAAATTACTGACATGCCTTGTAATTAGGTTAAAAAATTTCTTCAATCTGTGTTATAAATAAGACCAACATAGTGCATCAAACCACCTCATCCAACTAAACATGGCATTATTTAAACAGTACCCTATTGTAGTTGCATAGTTTTAATATATTACCTACTCGGTCGTGTATTCAAATACGTTTTCTATAAAATGTTTCAATTTAATTTATTTATATACAAAGTTAAAAATATATTAATTTGTTACACCAGCTTTTGAAAATTAGTCATCGTTCTGATATGGTTCAATAATCAGTCATTTTCGCAATGACAACGCAAGGGCGTATTTTACAGCTTGATTGACAAAAATTAAATTTTAGAGGCTAAATTGATAATTGAGGAAAACTAAAAGCACCCCAAAAGTTTTATTATCTTAATCATTAATATGTTAACACTTTTATAGTATTTCAACATTGAAGATCTTATTATAGGAGTGCTTGTGAGCGAGCCAGAGGAAGAAAAATGGAAAAGGGACTCTTGGAGAAAAACAAAGCTGGTGAATGAAGAGGATCATCTATCCATAACATGGCGTGTGTTTGCTCAAGAAGTGAAAGCAGTTTGTTGTGTAGCAGGGCCTATGGTGGCTGTGAATGCGTCAACCTTCTTTCTGCAAACCATCGCTTTGATGATGGCGGGTCACTTGGGAAAACTTGCTCAATCTAGCACTGGTGTTGCCATTTCACTTTGTGCTGTCACTGGCTTTAGCGTCATCGTAAGTCACTTATTGTTTTACTTAAGAGTAACAACTTTATCTTGTATTGTGGGGTTTTGTACTTTTGATTGATATCTAATATTTGCATTTTGGATTTTGTAATTTGTACTTTTATATAACAGTTTGGATTGGCTTCTGCACTTGAAACATTATGTGGGCAAGCCTATGGAGCTAAACAATATAAGAAGTTTGGTGTTCAAATTCAAACTGGCATCTTTTGTCTTATTTTATGTTGTCTTCCTCTGTGTGTCTTGTGGCTAAACTTGGGGAAGCTGCTGGTTTTACTTGGTCAAGATCCTTTAATTGCACATGAAGCAGGCGAATTTGCAGTTTGTTTGATTCCTGCGCTCTTTGGGTATGCAATACTTCAAGCCCTAGTTCGATACTATCTTATGCAGAGCTTGATCACCCCTCTTGTTCTCTCTTCTTCATTTATCATCTGCTTCCACATAGTTTTCTGTTGGACAATGGTTTTTAAATCTGGAATGGGTCGTTTTGGCGGAGCGTTTGCCATTGGTATTTCATATTGGTTGAATGTGATCTTGCTTGCGTTATATATGAAATTCTCTGATTCTTGTGCAAAGACTCGGACTCCTATATCTATGGAGCTTTTCCAAGGCATTGGAGAGTTCTTTCGCTTCGCTATTCCTTCAGCTATAATGGCTTGGTACTTTTCTGGCTAATCCAAATAACAATTATGACTTCCTATATATTTTACATTATACCTCGAATATTGATATACTGATAACGATGACTAAATATTTCAGCCTCCAATGGTGGTCATATGAAGTGACGACATTGCTCGCTGGTCTTCTAAGGCCAAACCCAGAGCTTGAAACTTCAATCTTAGCTGTTTGGTATTTATGCTTTTTCTAAACTTTTCGGTTTCTAAAATCCATCATAAGTAGTTTTGATTGCACTCCAATAATGATTTAATGCTAACTATTTCTCTATACAAATTTGAATCTTATGACCAGTGTATCAATGAATGTTACAATCTATTCCATACCAGAATCAATTGGTTCAGCAGCCAGGTTTGCATCACATAACATCGATCAGTCAATCTATTTATATGTTTTCATTTATAAATGTTATCTCCAATCCTATGGATATAATGATTTATATATAAATAGTGTGGCTTCTTAGATGTTCACTTAAATCAATTCTTTCTCATGCGTGATTCTTGTGGACGATATTATTATTCAGCACAAGAGTTTCAAATGCATTAGGAGCTGCAAGTCCAGAATCGGCGCGAGTATCTGCTTTATGTTCTAGGATTCTAGCAACGTGTGAGGCTCTTTTAGTGAGCTCAATCGTTTTTGTGAGCCGTAATGTTTTGGGTAATGTTTTTAGCAGTGAGCCTGAAGTGATACATTACGTGAAAGACATAGCTCCTCTGTTAGTCATGTCTGTTTTTGTGGACTCCTTACAAGGTACCCTTACAGGTATACATAAAATATTTCATTCTAATACTATATTCCGATCCCAACAAAAGTATATTCTTATTATAATCAAACTCAGATTTTGTTGTTCTTGGAAATCTTGTTTCTTGGCTAAATAGGAATTGCTAGGGGAAGTGGGTGGCAGCACATAGGGGCATATGTGAATTTTGGATCTTATTATGTGGTTGGCATTCCACTGGCTGCAATATTGGGTTTCTGGGTAGGCATGAGAGGAAAAGGCCTTTGGCTTGGAATAACGACTGGTACAATCTGCCAAGTGATTGTGCTATTGATCATAATCGGTCATACAGATTGGATAAAAGAGGTTTGTTTTCTTCATGATTATATTACTTTCAAAAGAATACATCAATTTATCTTGAAATTTGAAGCTTAATTGACCTTTTATTTTTGAGCAATTAAGATTCTGAAGCAACTTTTGAACTTTTAAATAGTGCTTATTTGAAATGTTCTCATTGTGAAAGAGCTTGAATATAATTTGCAGGCAAGACAGGCTAGGGAGAGGACATTGCAGAGAACATTGGAGGAAGAAGAAGAGGAAAATGGTTTGATTTCGGCAACAAGAGTGTAGTACTTAATTTTAAGGCCATTTAATTGGGGTAAAGTGAGATATTTGGAGATTATATGAAAATGGCGGATGAAGCTTTAGAACTACAGTGGGTGGGATTGAAAGTTGAATCCAAGGCCACATGCACAAGCTTCAATGGAATAATATACTGTTGTTAACATACTTGTCAAAATCAATTTTCCATTATTTTCTTTTCTTTCTCGTACAAATTTTACTTGCGTTTTTATTTTTGGGATAAAATGTGTTGGTTAGATAAGAAAATCATTTCTTTTGTATAGGATGTTTTGAGTGATGTAGAGCCTGTTTGGAATATTTTATAAATAATTTTTTAATCATGATTTATGAAATATAAAATAAATATGTGAGAGAAGTTTTGTTTCAACTTACGTGATATATGTTTATAAGTATTTTTGAACACAGTTTCAAACAGGCCCATAATTAAGCAAATGAGTTAAAGTGGTCAAATTACATGAATACCCTTCATTGACATACTTAAGTAAAGTTTTTAAAATTATGGGCACTATTTTAATAACTACAGTACTACAAGAAAAGGAAGAATGATGCCTTAAATTCGACAGTTATATGGAAAATGTGGATAAAAGTTGAGTCGGAGAAGCCATTTTTTATGGTTGTTAAGTGAACTGTTGAATAGATTATTTGTTGATAATAACATCTGTGACTTTTAACCGTTATATATGTCCAAACAGGCCTATAATTTTAAAAAAGAAACCATAGAATATGTAACATCCTCACTTTTGAATATTGATTAAATAAGTCAGGCCAAACGGTGAAAAAAAATGAGAAGTTTAGGACAAAAAGTATGAACAAGACTAAATATTGAGCCAAAAGTATAATTATTGAAAATGCCAAGAAAATTAAGCAAATTCAAGAAAAATAGGAAAAATGTTCTTATGATATTTTTGAGGCCTAAGTAAATTATCTAAGGTGAAAATGTCTAAGAAAGGTATATTTGGCTAAAAACCTATTTTGGGTGAAATTTTAAGGAAACAAAAAAGAAAATAATTATTAAAATTATCTAAAGGACTAAAAACATTAAGAAAAATCTATGAAATATTATTTTGGAAGATTAGAAAGTTTATGAAGAAATTTATTTACGAGAAATAGTTAAAAATAATTTT
Organism: Neltuma alba; assembly: GCF_004799145.2. Taxonomy (NCBI): domain Eukaryota; kingdom Viridiplantae; phylum Streptophyta; class Magnoliopsida; order Fabales; family Fabaceae; genus Neltuma; species Neltuma alba. The sequence continues at coordinate 169,039 of NW_021632985.1, forward strand.
AAAACTAATTTTTGAGAATTAAGAGCCTATTTTCCTAAAAGTTGAAGGAAAAATGGTTAGAGGATATCATTTGGCAGAAAAATTTTAAGAAAATAATTATATGAGCCAAGAAAGCTAATTAAGGTAAAAAAAATTCATATAAAATGCCTCAGATTAATTTTTCCAAATTAAGCACAGATTTGAATACTGATGGAGAGGAGTAAAATAGTAGTTTTAGTGTACAAGTCCAAAACTGAATTTGGGTCCAGACCAAAGTAAGAGGATCTATGAATCCTCAGTTGGATCCAAGAGGAGTGTGAGAAAAAGCCTCGAAAGGTTTTTCACCGTTACCCCTCATCTACGCAAAACTGCACCGTTTTGAGTGGCGCTGCCCCCCTCCTCCTTTTCCCCCCCCCCCCTCAGTTATTCCAGTATTTTAAATTAATTTTAAGTGCACTTAATATTTTAAAATATTTTTAATAGCACTCAGTATCTAAACTAATTTTAATACATCCAATACCTTATATTATTTTTTTCAGTAACATCCAATATCTTCAAATTAGTTTACGAAATATTTCAAGATGAAGCTAGCAAGATATTGGGTGCTATTGGAAAAACATTTTAGAATGTTAACTATACCAAAAATTATTGTAGTATACTGAATACAATTAGAAAAAAATTCTAGAGTAATAGATGTTTGGGTTGGGGAAAAAAAAGTGTGTTCAGCACTTGTCTTTACACCTAAAACGATATAGTTTGAGAAAATGACATTGAGGTCTCACGGAACACAAAATACAGCAAAAAGGCCTCAAAAAACTTGATAATAAATTTGAAGTCCTAAAGGGACCTGACTGTAATTCAATGAAGTTTAAAAAAACATCTCTGTCCCTAGTAAGATGCAACCCAAAGCTGCTAAAAGTTGCTCTATTCCAAATTGAAAATCGACACTTTATTAGCAAAAGACAAGAGGAAAAATGAACCCAAACTTCATCTTGTTTCTTCCCCATTCCCATTAGGAAATCTTGCCCACGCCACTCGCATCAACTATTAGCAAAAATTGCTTGTGTTTTTGGTTGTGTGTGTTTTGATCACTTAAGTTTGGGATTTATGACGGAATGATAGGGTGATTATGGGTTCAGGTATATTGTGGGTGGACTAAGAGTGAGCTCATTCTATTTTGGCATGATTCAATGGGAATTGATGAAAAAGATAAAGATTGGTGTGGATAGAATCTATTACTGGGAAATAGAAAAATGTGCTATCAATATAGGTTGCGATAGTTGTTAATATATCTGTTTGAATTGTTAATGATAATTGTGTCATGTAGGTTTATATTAATTGGTTTTATTATATTTTAAACATAAACCATAACCTTCTATGCCATTGACTTATTGGTGAAGATTACAAAAGGAGGAGAAAGAGATAATGAAGAAAGGTAAGCAACCACATGAGGCAAAAAAAGAAAAAGGGCAAAAAAAAAAAGAAGCAATTTTGAATCTAAACAAATGACGGATAGAGAGAATTTTTTGTAAATGGAAGTAATAGGTATTTATTTTGTAAATGTCACAATCAAGGAATAAAAAACCGGACCGGATAATGAACCGCTCGAGATACTGGTTTAAGGGTTAATGGGTCAGATCGGGGTTAGACCGTATCAAACCGGTAATAATTAAAATAAATGTCCACGTATATAAAATTCTTTTACTTCTTTTTTTATTTTTTTCCTTTCTTTTTCTTTCACTTCACCCAATAAAATTTTCCTCTCTCTCCCTCTTTTTTCTCTCTCCCACGCGTACTCCTTGCTCCACTTTTGCATTTTTCTGTCACGCATCACTGAACAAGCAGACCAGCAGAGTGGAATAGGCGGTGGAGCAGAGCATCTTGCCTCTTTGAACACGCATAGTCATTTCTCTGTTCGTCCTCTCAAATTACTTCCTACCTTTCTCACTTCTTTCTTTCTCAAATGGAGAACCAGCGAGCAATGGCACCATTTGTTCTCTCTGCACTTTATTCGTTCATTCACTCTCTCTATTTTCTTTCTACTTGCCTTCTAGTCTTTCACAAGTATGCTTCAAAGCGACACAAAGTAAGTTCTGTCTTCCTTCACCTCAATGATCTACTCTACTTCTACCACTTGTCTCTGTAGTGTTCATGGTCTCCACAAACGGCGAGACATCCGGCGAATGGTGAAAACAAGAAAGAAGTGGGGAAAAAGCCAACCGGCCAACCCAGTCAAGCCAGCAGTTTGTTCAGTTTTTGCTAGTTTATTACGGTTCATTCTGAGTTGTTTCGGTTTAATTGGAGACCGGTTTTTAAACTAAACCAGACCGGACCTCAGACTGGTTCACCGGTTTTCCGGTTGAATCGTCCGGTCCGATCTGATTTTTTTCTCCTTGGTCACAATACACGCCAATGGTTAGTTTGATATTGGACACATGCAACTGCATTTTTTTTTGGCAATGTGTTGTGAAATTAGTGTAATTACATGTATATGAGCTGTAAATAAAAGCTGGTTATTTTTTACTCTGATATGCAATAAGTTGTCATCATTTGCACCCTTCAATGTTAATATACATTTCTTCACTTGTCACTCATGACACTATTAGTTGTCAATTTATGTGCTGATATAAGTTTGAAAAAATGTGATTTTAAATTACATAATGTCGTATAACCTCATATAATATCATCAATTCCTCTAAAGTAATACATTTTGGTTATAATGTGATATATAATTGTTATTAACAGATATAAAATTATGAAATCACTTGTCACTAATGACACATTCAATTGTTTTTTTTTTTCACATGACATATTCAATTATTAATGGTAGCACTTTAACTTGTTAATTGTTGCACTATTACTTGCTAATTTATCAGCTGATGTTATTTTTTTTTTTAAAGAAGTAATTTCAAGTTATATAATGTCTAGACTGATACATGAGTTTTTTTGTTGGCCTAAGTTACTTTATTTGCTATGATTTACAATAAGAACCACCTGATCCTTACATATTGAATTTTGTTTACAGTAATTCTTATGGTGTTCATGTCCTGTCGTTGTTATATTGTTTATTTCTTTAAAATAAAAGGTAGAACAATTCTCAAAATCACATATATTAATAAGGAAATTGCCAAGTTATAATGCAAACATTAACAATTGACGCAATGAACACTTATTCAAATTTGAAATTCAATTATATTTCACTTAAAATAGAAATATTATATCATCTTATATCACATTATAATCAAAATGTATTATTGAAATTTATGTTAATTAAATGACAGTTTTTTTTCAAAACTTAAATAGATTCATATGAGCACATAAATTAACAAGTCACAATGATGTTATTGACAAGTCACAGTGTTACCATTAACAAGTGAATGTGTCATTAATGATAAGTGATTTCATAATTTTTTATTAGTGATAATTGACTTTTAATAACAATTCTTTATCACATTTATAACTAAAATGTATTAATTTAGAGGAATTGATGACATTATATGACGTCATATGATATTATGTAACTTAAAATCACATTTTTCCAAATTCATATCAGCACATAAATTGACAACTGATAGTGCCATGAATGACAAGAGAAGAAAAGTGTATTAACAATAAAGAGTATAGATAATGACAACTGATTATACATCAGAATGTAACATGTCAGTGTGTAGCCAACTTGAATTTACAGCTTCATATACATGTAATTACACTAATTTCACAACTTATTGAAAAAAAACATACAATTAAACGTATCAAATGTCAAACTATCTGTTGGTGTGTATTGGGACTTTTACAAAAAATTCCTATCACTTCTGTTTACAAAATATTCTCTCTAGTCATCATTTATTTGGGTTCAAAATGGTTTTTCTTTTTTCCCTTTTTCTTCTTTTGCCTCATGTGGTTGCTCATCCTTCCTCATTGCCTCTTCCTCCTCTTTTTGTAACCTCCACCAATGAGTTAAGGGCATAGAAGGTCATGGTCTGTGTTAAAAACATTACAAAACCAGTTAAATGTAAACTTGCAAGACACAATAATTATTAACAACTTAAGTAGCTATACTGACAACTATCGCAGCCTATATTAATAATAGAGTTTTATATTTCGTAGTAAGGGGTTTCTATCCACACCAATATTCATCTTTTTCATAAATTCTCACTGAATCATGCCAAAATAGAGCAAAGTCCACCCTCAATCCACCCACAATATATCTAAAAATAGAACATCCAGAATCATCCTACCCATCCATCATAAATCCCTAACTTAAATGACCAATACATACAAAACTAAAAACATAAGTGATTTTAACAATGGTTGATGCGAGTGGAGTGGGCAAGATTTTTAGATGAGAATGGGAAAGGAACAAGATGAAGTTTAGGTTCGTTTTTCCTCATCTTCTATTGATAGGTGCCGATTTTCAGTTTGGAACAAAGCAACTTTTAGCAAGTTTGGTAGCATCTTATTAGGGGGTAGAAATGTCTTTTCATACTTCACTAAATTGCACTCATGTCCCTTTTGGGGCTTTAGATTCATTATCGAGTTTTCTGGAACTTTTTTTTTTTGTGATTTGTGTGCCATGGGACCTCAATACCATTTTTCCATATAGTCTTGGCTGGAAAAGGGGAAGATGATGAGAAGAGAAGAGGAGGGAAGCCGCACCTATTTATTTTCTCTCCTTTTCCCTTTGCTCCCCAATTAAACAAAGTACTTTTTTTTTTCAGTATAATTCAGAATATCCTCAACTCGCTTTGGACTTGAGATTGATTTTTGCCAGGCCAGGAGTGTAAAGATTAAAGTTCTCTCAACAAATGCTCCTCTCGAGATTTAAACTTGTGTCTTTCTCTTTACGTGAGTGAGACCGCTTACTATCTCAACTAACATCTCATTGGTAATAAAGTACTCCTTTATTATCCTTTTATTTTCCTTCCGGTCGCGCCATTAAAATCCCATCTCTTTCCCTCTTGTCCTGTGAACCAAGCAGATATTAAGGCTATTTTCATATGTGTTTGTGCTTGTACTTTTTTTGACCAGGTTTGCGTTTGTACTTTCGATGACACATTTCTTTCACTACATCAAAAACTTGGGCTCAGACATTGTGGACCTCATAATATGCTTTTGGGGGATAAAGCACGAAACATCAGCCCATGTGGGCTGTGGCCCGTCTTCTCTTTTATTTGCGTTTTTTTCCCCTTTCATTAAGAAGTTATATATTATACATCTCTAATTCTCTATCTCATAAACTATGATTTTAAAAGTAACTTTACAGCATACAAAATAAATACGTGAAGGAAGTTTTATCATGATTTGTATAAAAATACTTTTTGTGCTTACCAAACACCTAAGTGTTAGAAATACAAACACAATAATATTGTGAATTGGTGAAATTCAAGTACGAAATTGAAGAAGCAACTTTTCTTTTACTTTTTTTTCTTCTTTTACAATAATTCACACACCTATTATATGGGATTTGAACTTATAATCTCAAACTTAAAAAATATTTAATGTTTTTAGGCCATTTTTGCAGAATATCTATTTTTTTTCCTAGCAATAAGAAAATGGTCATTAATTTATCAAAAAGAAACATGATACAATCAAGTTTCAAATCAATTTTTTTATAAGCACAGATTTTTAAAAACTAAGCATTTTTTTAATATTTATTGTATTTAAAAACTTATATTAAAAAGTATTAGATGATAAATCTTCTATAATACCAATTATATTTTTAAGTAAAAATTTAATATGTCCAATATCTTTTTTAGTGATAAACAATATAATGAATATTAAATAATAACAAGTATTTTAAAAAAAATATATGTCCTGTTTAGATTTAAATATATCAACAATGTATGTGAATATTATATGGTTGTGTGTGAAGTGGGTGTGCATAGGCGAGGACTCTTTTTTTTTTTTAATGGAATAAAAGGATGCATAAAAAATGTATAGAGACTAGCTAAATCCAGGACTGAAATCCTTAAAAAAAGAAAAAAAAAACTCTGTATTTCGCAAGAAAATATTTATAATAATAGCTTGAATATCCATTTGATCACCCAAAAAAAAAAAAAAAATCAGCGCCCTGGTGAACTTTCATACTGACTTTTTTACAGTGAGGCCAACCCTTCTTATTGCGTTAATTCTTTTTTGTTTTGTTTTTTCAGGCTAATAGGGCGGCCTCAATTATTGAATCACCTAAAACTAAGAAGGGAATTCAAAAGACGAAGGAGAAATAAAAAGCCCTTACCCACCAAATGTACACAAAGCAAACTATAATCTCCACTGATATTGGGATTATTGTTCTCATATATCAACTTTAATTTAGAATTTAGATTTGTGCAAGCAATGCCTTTGACTTAATTTCCCGAAATCTTTAATTTGCATGCATACATTTGGGAAAAATATGTAAGTATAGTACTCTTCTTCTGTTAATATAAGAACTAATTAACTAATTGAGTAGAATTAAGATGTTAGCTAGTTAAATTAGTTAATATGATATATTTTTCCTTTCTAAAACACCCTAATTATCTTTTTGAATTCCGTTACTCCTCTCCTACTTGATTATTGTTAGGGATATTGATAAGGTTAGTTTAGAAAAAAATATAAAATATATAAAATAAGTCTTATATATAGAATCAATATCAACCTTTCTAGTTAGGTTCTACATTAAGAAAGGAAGGAATAATATAGTATTTGAGGGTAAGACTAATTAAGAGTGTATATTTTAATATGTTTTTTGAAAGTTAAATGTTTATAGTATTTTTCGTTTTTATATAAATCATATTTAAAATACATTAATTTAATATAATCCATTCAACTATAATTCAACCACGATCAAACTAACCCCCAATTAATGTCTTACACGATATAAAGTACTCATCTGGTACTTTGTTGTTTGAGCTGATGCTCATCCGGTAATTAATGTAGGAATTAACTAGAGAGTTAATGTTGGTCTTAACTAGGGGTGGAACAGGCCAAGCGGCCTGTCAAGGGCCTATAGCCTGGCCTGGCCTGTTTCCAAAAAGACAGGCTCAGGCCTGTTTCAAGCCTGTTTAGTTAAACAGGCCAGGCTTCGGCTTTTTTAAAAAGCCTATTAAGCCTGTTAGGCCGGCCTGGGCCTGTCAGGAATTATAATCATAATATATGAAAAAATTAATAATGCTATTATTGTTAATGTACTCTTTTAATTTATTTTTTTTTTAATTTAATATTAGTTAATAGCTTAATCTTTTTTAGATTTTGAAGTTTAGATGACAAGTGAAGATAAAAATATAATTTAAAATAATAATATTAATAAATAATGTGATTTTAAATCTAAAAAATTAAAGAAAATAGGAAAGAAAATTTTGTTCCAGAATGATAATTAACTAACTTACGTATTATGTTAATTTAAGTATGATACCCTCTTTATTCATTATAAAATTAGTATTTTTTTCCTCTTTATTTATTTGTCTTAATTTTAATTTTTTGTGTGTACTTAACAAGTCTTATTCCAAAATTTTAACATATAATTACAAAGTTTTTTCAATAATATTCTTATAAATTATAATTAAGATTTAAAATAGTACTTATGATACTGAAATTTAAATAAAGACAAGACTAAAAATTAAATTATTATGTACGTTTTTTTTTATCTTAGCTTTTTTTTAAAATTAATTATTATAATTTGAATTTTTTAAAAATACAGGCTTTTAAAAGGCTTCAGGCCAGGCCAGGCCAGGCCAGGCTCAGGCTGAAAGTAAGCCTGTAACAGGCCATAGGCCAGGCTCAGGCCAATAGGTTCCAAAACAGCCTGGCCTGTTAAGAGCAAAGCCTGGCCTGGCTTGGCCTGTTTTCCACCCCTGTCTTAACTGTAAGAACTATTTCACATGTTTATCAATTTTTTCAAGTTAACTCTATTGATTTTTTTTTTTTTAATAATAATCAGGTAAGAGAGGGAAGAAGAAAATTAAGAAAAATACTTAGGTATTAAAAAAAAACATATCATATTAATTAATTTAACTAATATCTTATTCTACTCAAATTAGTTAATTAGGTATACATTAAGAATGGGAGAAGTAACTTTTATGCATGTAACAAATGAGAATTAACTTAACAAGGATTTGACTCTCCGCCGCAGAAAAAAATTAAACTAAACCACATAAAAGATAAAAGGAAATAATTAAATTAAGAAAAGAATACTTCATTTACTACAGAATCTCATGTGAAGGGGCCACCTTACCCAGTAGGCTCCTCCACTTCCTTACCCATTCCCACGTTTTATATATAGTTATATACAGAATGGGTGTCAGAATTGTAATTGCTTATGAATGACTGTTTTTATTCACTTCTAAAAACAGAATAACACTAAACTAAGATGGTAAGCAGTTTTACCCTTTAAAAGAAAGAATACAAGTTAGATTTTGAAAAATATATTTGTTGAGAGAGCTTAACCTTAATATCCTCAACTCAACAGAGATTAGGCTTCAGCCCAAAAATGATTTAGGAATACTCTGAGCTTACCAAAAAAAAATCACACTTAGCTTTACATGTTTGTCTTTTTTTTTTTCAATTATTATTAGAAAAAACAGATAAATTATTATAAAGATTGAGCATTTTATCTTTTTGAAATTTAAAATATATATTGATCTACTTTATCGTCTAAGTTATAAATTAAACAAAAGTAATTATTATATATAATGAAACCTTAAATAACCAAAACACACATGTATATATATGTGGGTATATCATGATTCAAAAACTTGGCCCCTTTAGTTTCCATGCTGGGTCCGCCCTTGTCTGAAGGGGGAACACTATTTCGCCTGCGCAAAAATCTATACACGAGGATGGGCCTACCACCGCCCCATGGCTCATAACATATTTTGCCTATAAATAGGACACTAGATTGATTTTGCAAAATGTGTAGAACATCTTCATCAGGAGAAACCATTCTCTTCTATTGTCTTCTTCTAAGTAAAAACCACCAAACATATGAATCAGAACCCAGAATTGATGTCTCCTGCCATTCTAAGTACGGAGAGGAGTGCCCGTAAGGAAGACAAAGAAGGGAATATGGAAAATGATCGTCAAGAGAAGGCCATGGAGGTGGTGAATGAAGAAGAAGAGGATCGTCTTCGCCTAACATGGCGTATGTTCGCTAAAGAAGTGAAAGAAGTTATCTGTGTGGCAGGGCCCATGGTGGCTGTGAACTACTCAACCTTCTTTCTGCAAACTATTGCTTTGATGATGGTGGGTCACTTGGGAAAACTTGCCCAATCTAGTACTGGTGTTGCCATTTCTCTTTGTGCTGTCACTGGCTTTAGTGTCATAGTAAGTCTCCCACTACTAGCTGTTTTACAATTACAAAATCTTATCTTGCATTGTGGGGTTTAAACTTTTGATTGAAAACTAATAATTCCATTTTGTATTTTGGGTTTTGTATACCTTTCCCGAACAGTTTGGGTTGGCTTCTGCATTGGAAACACTATGTGGGCAAGCCTACGGAGCTAAGCAATATAAGAAGTTTGGTGTTCAGATTCAAACTGGCATCTTCTGTCTTCTTTTATGTTGTATTCCTCTATCTATGCTATGGCTTAACTTAGGGAGGGTATTGGTTGTGCTCGGTCAAGACCCTTTAATTGCACATGAAGCTGGAAAATTTGCAGTTTGCTTAATTCCTGCTCTCTTTGGTTACGCAATACTTCAAGCCTTGGTTCGATTCTATCTTATGCAGAGCATGATCACTCCTCTTGTGATCTCTTCTTCATTAAACTATCACCTTCCATGTAGTTTTTGTTGGACGCTGGTTTTTAAATCTGGAATGGGTCGCTTTGGAGGAGCTTTTGCCATTGGTATTTCATATTGGTTGAATGTGATGTTACTTGCGTTATATATGAAATTCTCTGATTCTTGTGCAAAGACTCGGGTTCCAATTTCCATGGAGCTTTTCCGTGGGATTAGAGATTTCTTTCGCCTCGCTATTCCTTCAGCTGTAATGGCTTGGTATGATCTTCTCCCTAACTTAATAAAAAGAGCTTCCTTTACATATTTTTTATGTTATAACTTGGAGATTGATATATTCATTCATATTGTTATTAATAATTTGAATGTTTCAGCCTTCAGTGGTGGTCGTATGAGGTGACTACACTGCTCGCTGGTCTCCTACGACCAAACCCACAGCTTGAAACTTCAATATTAGCCGTATGGTATATGCCTTTTCTATTCATGTTTTTTTTTTTGTTTTTAACCATTATATACATTAATCGACAACAATAATATGCAACTAGCACAAAACAATTATTTTCATGATCCAAAATTAAAATTTTCAATTGATAACCTTTAAGTTAAAAAATTATTTTTTAAAAAAATTAATAGTTGAGATACTTTTTGTTTTTTTGGGATTCTATACTCATTAAATAAAAAAAACAAAAGTACAAAAAAAAATAGATCTAGATAATCCAGTTTGATGACTGCCATAGTACTCATCAATGAACACTGAAACTGGCTCCACAATAATAATATTCCTCCAATCTAATTATGTATACAAATTTGAATTCTGTGAGCAGTGTGTCAATGAACGTCACTATTTATTCAATACCAGAATCAGTTGGCTCAGCAGCAAGGTTTGCATCATACTTCATGATTTATGAATAGTGTGGCTTTTTAAATTCTCAATTATTATTGAATATAATATTTTTCTCATTGGCGAATATTATTATTGTGTCTGGTATTATTTATAGCACAAGAGTTTCAAATGCATTGGGAGCTGGAAATGCACAGGCAGCACGTGTGGCTGCCTTATGTTCAAGGATTCTATCAGCTTGTGAGGCACTTATAGTGAGCTCAATTGTTCTCTCAAGCCGGAATGTTTTAGGACATGTCTTCAGCAACGAGCCTGAAGTGATAGGCTATGTATCAGACATAGCTCCTTTGTTAGCTCTGTCTGTCTTTGCAGACTCCTTACAAGGTGCCCTTACAGGTAAAAATCTTTCATCCATTATTATATATACTCCCTCCAGTTTCTTTTTATCAGATCTAAATTTATGAATTGTTTTGATTCTTTTTATAAGATATAATTTGAGGTTGTCCAGGTGCCCTTACAGGTTGTCCTTTTTTCATACATTTTTTTTTCATCTTTCTTTTTCATTATTTTGCCCTCTCGCTTACCCCCTTATAAATAAGAGTATATTTGGGGAGAAACAGTTGCATTCCTTATATATTTATTATTTTTAACTATTATCAACATATTTTTTGAATCATGCAATTTGATTAATTGAATTTTATAAAAAGGATAGGAGGTGGTATAAGACAAAACTAAATTTTTATTGATTATATATATATCCCAACTCAAATGTTTTTTTTTTTTGGTGGGTATTATGTAATCTAATACTCTTCTCGCAACATAGGGATTGCTAGGGGAAGTGGGTGGCAACGCATAGGAGCATATGTAAATTTTGGAGCTTATTATGTTGTTGGCATTCCACTTTCTGCAATATTGGGTTTCTTGGTACGCTTGAGAGGGAAAGGCCTTTGGCTTGGAATAACAAGTGGTACAATTTGCCAAGTGATTATACTATTGGTCATAATAAGTTGCACAGATTGGGAAAAAGAGGTTTGTTTTCTCCACTTTCTATAATATCATTTCAATCATCCTCATCTTGAAACTTTATGCAGCAACTTTTGAACATTATTTCTGTAGTGCTTAATCATTTGAAATGATCTCATGAGGAAAGGGTCTGAAATTTACAGGCAAAAAAAGCTAGGGAGAGGACACTGAAGAGATGTTTGCCAGAAGATCATGAAAACGTATCGATTTGAACAACCAAAGTGCATATGCTTTATAGCTATGCCAATTAGCATCTTCTTTGGGCAAAGATAGGAAATAATAAAGCATACCATAACGCAGTTAAATGTATTATACTTGTCCATTTGCACTTGTTTCTCTAAACTGTAGTATGATTTAGTCGGTTTTGTCCTTTCAATTTGTGAATTATGAATGATGCAACTTCTTAAAGATTTTATATTTTGTATTGACAATAACATACTGATTTTGATTGTTGATGTATTGATTATGTGTCATGTATATACGTTATTACACTATAAGTTTTCAGTTCGCTTTCATTCACTAACAAATGTATGTTTGCAGTCCATAATCTTATTAGTTTTATTTAAATCATTTAAAGTCTATATTTCTTTATAATCATGTAACGTCTGAAGTATATATTTATAGTTGCCACACTTAGATAAAACAACTAATAAATTATCAAGGATAAAGTTGCATCCAGCATCTTGATGTTATTTTTCAATAGAGCATCCTTTTTTTTTTTTTAATGGTGCACTCAGTAACTTGATATATTTTTTTTGTCACATCTAACATCTTCTAATATTATTTTTTAATTATGTCTAATACCTTAATCTTATTTACGATTTAGAATACTAGATGTATCATAAATAAGAATAAGGTATTGAAATCACCAGGAAAATTACTTTACCTAATAATCAAAAATATGCTTTTAGAATTTTTAAGGGAGAATATCATTGAAGGTTCCCATCAGCAATATAATGGCATTTAAGGATTAAAGGAATCTAAAACAAATATATTAGGAGTATATGCAACAGTAACAACCATAGATTAACATGCTAAAATTTAGGTTGTCAACTGCAGAATTTATGCTTGTTATTTTTTTAATACATACAACTTCTCAATATTAAAAGACCAAAAAAGTGCATTTATTGTCTTTATTAGAAAGAGAAGATGTTTTTAAAGTTTACGGTGTTTACTAACGCAGCTAATTTTTTCAGTGCTGACTATATATAAATATATATATATATATGTATATATATTATAGGAACAATCCTTCAAAACCTATTCACCTAACTAAATTTTCCATCTATGATTAACATTTACATGACAGACATATCAATTAATCAAAACCATAAATCACCTTTTTTTAGAGTATTTCACAATTTTCATTGCGATACAATATCAGAATTTGAAAGATAGCAAGATTGGAGGAAGATATTAACGAAAAACTTCTTCCTTTTTGGATAAAAGAACCAAGGGAACCAGAAAACTCAAACATTTGCTCTTTGTTTTAATCTAAATACAAAAGATCCGACAAATAAAAAATCCTAGATCAATTTATGGTATTCTAACTCAAAGCCTAATTAAATTACATTATGATTATCCTATAAAAGATAGAATAAAACGAAAATAAATTACATCTTAGATAAATAAAATAATCCAAAAAAATTAATCTAAGTCCCACTCCAAATAAAATTTAAAGTAGAATGTTAAATAAATTAGAAATGCTAAATGTTTAAAAGAAAAATTGCTTAAAAGTTTCCCCATTGTAAAATTTATTACCCAAAACTATTTGGAATTTGTTTAATGATCCAAGTGTAACCTATTTTCAGCGGATGCGGCTTTTTCGCAATTATGTGCAAACTAAAAACATTTGTATATAGTTAACAATATGTTGCATACAATGAAAGGAGAGTTACACAAGACAAATTGCATTTTCCTAAGAACTTATCTCCTCAGACACCTTTGGCCAGTGGATTTTGTAATGGGGATTTTTTTAGCAATTTTTCCATTTCTAAATATTAACTCTGGTTTCTAATATAAGAGCTACTTGACTAATTTGAGTAGATTAAGAAAGTTTGTTAGTTTAGCTATTTTTATCAAATATGTGTTGTCTTTTCTATAATACTCTTGCTAATCATATGTATTAGTTAGAACTACCACTTGATAGAATTTTTAATTTGTATAATTATTACAATGACTACTTTAAAAAAATGAACAACATGAAAGACAAAATAAATTGAAATATTATATTTAAAATCAAATTAAAAGTAAAGCTAGTTCTTAATAAAATTAATCCCCTGCCATTATCGCCTCACTGTCTCCACCAACCTATATATAAGGCTGAAAGTTGAAGCCAAGGCCAGAAGCACCAGCATCATTTGAACAGTGCAGTCAAACTTCTCGACATTGATTTGCATAATGCTTTTTTCTTTCTCTTTTTCTTTTTATGCATTTGGGAATTTTCGTATATATCCAAAAAGTTTGTGCTAATCGATATAAAATAAAGTTGTAGAGACCTTTTGTTACTTGCTTTTATTTTTTAAGTGGCTGACAGTCCAGTCTAGTGCTATTTTTTTTTAATTATTGTGCAAATAACTTTTTTGAACCATGAGTCAGCAGCATGCTTTTTTAGTCTGGGTCAATTTTTTTTAAGAAAAGTATTTTAAAAAATTAGTTCTTTTATATAGTTTTGTTGTCATGTTATTTTGTGGCAGATTCTGCATACACGCACACATGACAGAGATTTAAAGTTGAGGGGGGCATCCTTATTTTGGAGGGTATTTAACCACTACTGTACTAATTAATTGAGATAAATGCGACTTGATAGGTCAAATTACTTTTCTTTTTTAAAAAAACAAAAAGATAGGCCAAATTACTTTTAATTATCGAGTTGGTTGGATGTAAACAGTTAACATTTCCTGTATTAGAAAGGCAAATTATTAGGAAAAGATAATGATCTGAGGTCAAAATAAAAAAATAAAAGGGCAAAGATAGTGAAAATGGCTTATCAAATTTATAGTCAAGTTGCTGATATGATAGCTACCGTCAAAGTTGGGAGCAGTTGCCCAACACCGAGGCATTATTGGACTATTTTTGAGAGAAATAAAAAAAATATATAGAAGAGAGAGTTGAATGAAGGATGATTTTTGTGGTAATTTTTTTAATTAAGAAAGAAATTGAAGAAATTAGATTGGTCAAATGACATGAATTCACTTGGTTAAATACCCATATTGAATGTTCGAAACCATGGGCAAGAATCTTACAAAAAGAAGTTTAAAATTATTAAATTCTAAATTAAGTTTGATTTTCACACTTTAATAGGTTTTTACAATACTTGATTTATAAATAACAACACATTTTTTTAGAGGAATTCCTTAATTGGGGTTAATAATTTCAAACTTTTTTTTATGCGGATTCTCCCCATTATTTCAATATAAAAAGCTAATATTTTTGTAAAAAAGACATTCATTATATAAAATAATATTAATTTTCAAAAAATTAAAAAATACTCCATCTGGCTCCAGTCCTATACAGAAGAGAGTTTTTGAGATGAACTTATTCTATTTACAAGGTACACTTAAAGGATATCTCAATTGTTTTTGTTTTTATTTTTGTCGGTATTAATAACATGTTATATCACTGTCAATCATTTCATTCATTCTCTCTCTAAATAAAAATATTTTTGAAAATTAAAATATATTTTTTACATATTTATCATTTTTAATAAATTTTAACTAGTTTTTTATGTATGTAATTTGTATTATATATAATTAGAGGGAGGGAAATAGTTTAAACCAAGAAGAGAAAAAGTGTTCAAAATGTTTAATAACATAGGGCAAAATTATCAATAATTTTTTTAGGCGATAGGAAGCAACATTCATCTACATGCATGAACGAGATCTACTACTTTTCTTACAAAGAGGCAGAAATCATCAATACTTTAGTAACTTAAAATAATGTATGCCGAATATTTCAAGATAAAAAATTCCCTCTTTAGATCTCCCTTTATTAAACTTAATTAACCCTCTTGACCTATATATACCACCATGCAAAGTGAGTTGGATTTTCTTGAGTGCAAACGCGAGTTGGACTTTCACCACTGCCATATTAAAGGATTAACAATATCTCTTTGCCATATTGGTATTGTCGGGATTATATAAATGCCGTGCCACATACGAAACTTTTCTTGTTTAATAAGAAAAATGACATTATTCATTGGCCTGGGCATTGGCATGTACTATATAGTTAAAGCTTTGCCTCACTAATCAGAATCATTTACCTTAAACAGTTGTTATTTTCTATGTTAATTATGCATGATGCACTCAACCCCTCTTATTACTTGCGGTTAAATTGATTGTTTCTCTATTCATGAACACTATTATAATTAGCTAGTTCTTCAAGGATAAAATACACAATTTTTCTGAACCTTGGATCATGGACAAGCAATCTTCTCTTAACCTTTAAAACTTAACCATAAACCTCTAGGAGCTTTTAATTAGGTGAAAATGATTAAAAAAATGCTTGTTGAATTTTAAAATGATAAATAAGTGAATTTGACAGATTTTGACATGTAAAAACCATGACAAGAATAGTAAGCATGACCTATTTATCTTTTTAAAATTTAATACTACCTCTGGTCCTTAATATAAGACCCTGTTTGATTTTTATTTTGATTCTAAATATAAGACCCCAATCCATTTTGTCTCTCATATTTATGCATTTTTTTTCAAGATAGTCCTTCTAATAATTATAATTCTAGCCAATATAGTTGATTAGTAAGAATATTTTAGGAAAGAAAACACCTATTTGTTACAAATAACTAACTTAACTTCTTTCTTTAATCTCCTCAAATTAGTCAACTGGGTCATATAATTAGGACCGGAGGTAGTAAATTTTTTTCTGTGATTTTTTCTTTTAATTAAGTACATGCAACAACCCCAACTATCAATTATCTATTCCTTTAAATTTTATTTTTATATGCATATGTAACCCGTCAAATTTTGATTGATATTTAAATATAATCCCCATAAATTTCATATTGTGTGCAGATAAGTAATATACAAAACTAATCATATGAGAGTTATCTGCATAAATATAAAAATTTAGAGAGGTTTGTTGTAAAATTTTATAAATTATAGAGATTATCTGTACATGATCCAAAGTTTAGATAAATTATCCATAATTTAACTGTCATTTCTCTAAATAAGAAAGGACACATCATATTGAAGGTTGGTTCATTTGAGCATTTTCAGTCATTATATTGAGGCATTTTCTAATTCTTAATGAGCCTATCACTCAACTCACCTAACTTATCTTCTTGTGAAAAATTAAAGTAAAACACATCAACCTCTCCTCTATTTAATGTAAATTATAGAGATCTTTCCTTTATTTTGGAAACAGACCTCCCTTAAAATCAAAATATATGTTGCATAAATTTTCTTTCTAGTTTTGAGATTCAACTATAATTCTATCCATCCAATCATTAGTTGACTATTAAATTGTAGGGTTAGCCTATTATTTTGATCAAAATACCCCTTCTTAACACAAATATTACTTCATAATTACCATTTAATCATATATGGTATATCTTGTTTCAAATTAAAAAATAGTTTTAATACATATTTTAATACTTTCTGTTATACTATTAAATCTATTGCCATATTATAAATTTAATTAATTTTATAGGTACGAATTTTTATTTTGAAATAAATTTAAATGTTTAATCTAATTTATTTATTAAAACTTACTTGTGATATAATTTTTTTAAATATATATTAGCAGAAATTTTTTTGTAATTGCGTATAAGTATTTTCAATTAAATTATAAAGTTATGTGTTAATTTAGTAAATTTAGTAAAAATATTAAATAAATAATTAATAAATATTAATATTAAAAAATAAACTAGAGATTTAATACAATGAAGGGTAAAATAGTAAGCAAGATTTATTCTAATATGTTTTTAATTAAAAATATATTTAAAGAATTTTTTTAGAATATTCTTTGACAGTATTAATGATTTGGACTAAAATGTATGTTATCAAAATAAAAAAAATATTCATGTAATTAAGACAAGACAGAAGGGTGGTCAAAGTATTTTACCCAAAAAAATAAGATGCAGCCAATTCTTCAATCAGTTTTTGCTTTCTGTGAAAGATGCTGAGATGAGGTACGTTCAGCCAATATGATGTCGTGGATAAAGCTTTTGAGGAGACTTAGTGGACTCTAATCGTGCTATCTTACTAATCAACCATTATCGTAATTAAATTATAATAAAACAAACCGTGATATGAATGTTGAAAAAGTACTACTAAGTGCATTTCTTAAAATAAAATATAATTTGTTTTAAAATAAAAAAGTAGAATTATCTTTTCAAATGTTCTAATGCCGTGCATTAAGTGCATTTGTTTTATTAATTATTTTAAATAAAATATCATTTGTTCGGAAAAAAAAATACATTTGACAAATTTGGGATATTTGACTGAGCTTATAAAACAAATAAAATAAAAATATATTTCTAATTATTTTTAAAAAGATATTTTAAATTGTTTGTTATTATTTTAATTTGTCTAAAGATTAAATCATTTTGATGGACAGCATGAAAATCAATATGGTATTAAAACAAAAGAAGCATGCATGCATGTAGTTGTTCCTTTTGCTAAATATAAATTGATATGTGTGTATGGCTCCTTTTTCTAAAAAAAGAGAAATGCTAATTTGCCTTCCAAAATGAATCAATGCAACGAGGTATTGATAGTTAAATAGCATGTCGATTTAGATTTTTTTTTTTTCCTTTTTGAGACAAAAGCATGACCCTAATGTGTCTCATGCAAGGTTTTTCAAACGCACTGGCACTTGGTCGGTAAAGATGTTTGCGAATTGATATTTAATTTTCAAAATAGGCCTTAGCTTCTTGTTGAAAAAGTTGAACGGAACATTTATAATTCTAATCCCCAAGCTAAGTGCTTAAATCCATATAGTCCTTTTGAGACTTTATTAGACCAATTAGTTTGTATAAAATGTTAGTGACAAAATAATTTCTAAGGATTGAAAGCCATAATGGGAGATTATATGTGTGTGTGTGTGTGCGCGCGCGTGTGGCCTCGAACCAGAGTGCTTTTGCTAAAGCAAAGGAGATTGATCTGATATCGGACAACATTCTAATAGCCTCTCAATTTTACACAAGTTCCAACGGTGCATGGTTCCTATCTAGTTATAGGAAAGCATATAAATTAACAATAAGATGATCTTGCATATCCAGAAGATTTCTGATTCTGCTGTAATCCTCATTGGGAAGGTCTTCAACAACATCATGTACCAAGATTTTATTTTTTGGATCATTTGTTCCTCTCATGTTTGTGGTTAAGACCTTTTTGGTTCATTTCTCCAACGACGGTTAAAAAGTAAGTAATGAATTAGTGGGAGAACGACTGATGATTGTGTGGCTTACAAGGTGGCTTGCACATCTTAGAAAAGATGAAGTTTAGGGGAATTACTTTGGTCTTGGTGTTTAGGATTATCTAAAATCACTTTAAAAAGTGTTTTTACTCAAACCAATACAAAACTCTTTTTATATACTTATTTTATATATCGTAAAATCATAGTTTGTTTCCTCCCACACAGTTATATATCATTAGGGACAGAAGAGATACGCAATTATATGCACAGGAAAGATGTCTTTGATCATTAGGAAGCTTTTGGTTATTTATTTTGGAGAGGATTTGCTATAACACAAAATCCTAGTGGTTATACGAGTAGGATAATTAACTTTCTACTATGGTACAAATCTTTTTCCAAGAGGGGTAATAGCCGCTTTATTAAACTTGAAGCAATGGTTTATCATTCTACTTAATTATCTTTTCTTTTGGTAATAGTGTATGTGTTGAGCATGAGATCTTCACAACCACGGATGTGGCATCTTTAAACATCCTTTTGTACGTAGATCATATAAATTTAGTCTGTTCAAAGAGGGAGAGGACATGCTTAGTACAGTCACATCAGACACTCAGCGAACACCATGGTGAAATTATTTTATAAGATCCCAATCCACTTTATTTTTAATATTTATACATTTTGCCCTTAAGTAATCCTTGTAGTGATTGCATATGCTAAGGACTCACTGTCAATGGGTAATTCAAATACAAATGATTAATAAGAGTATTTGAAAAAAGACATTATTCATTTACTACAAATAATTTAGCTAACTTTCTTAATCTCACCAAGTTATTTGACTAGATCTTATATATATTAAGGACTGGAGGTAGTATGTATATCATATATGTTCTCTTTAGCATTGTACTATCTCCGATCCTTAATATAAAAGCTAGTTTGACTATCAATTTGATCTTAAATATAAGATCTTAATCCACTTTGTCTTTCATATTTATTTATTTTTTTCAAAATAGCCCTTGCAGTAGTTGCACATGTTAATGATTTGATCAAATGGTAATTCTAGCTAATACACATGATTTGCAATGTTATTTTAAGAAAGATAACTCATATTGATTACAAATAACTTATTTAACGAACTTTTTTAATCTACCCAAATTAATCAACTAACTCTTATATTAAGGATCAAAGATAATATTGTATAATGTATGTTTGTGTTTCAATTACTGTCGGCTGTTAATTGTGGTTTTACATTTTGACTCAGCTATGTATAAATTGCTAATTATATATATAAGATCCTCATATGTCTTTCCTCTTCTAGTTTTTTTCAAAGAATAATTCCTAGTGGTTCAGTGGAAATTAAATCACTTCAAGGGACCACTTCGCATGTCTTTCTCCTTCTAGTTTTTTCAAAGAAAGAAATCATGCCTAGCTTTTGTTATTGCTTTTGTGGTCTACAAGGATTTGGCTCGAAGAGGACGACACGTGGTGCCGTCTGCGAATCAAACTGATGTCTATGTCTATTATTATGGGTTTTTTTTTTTTTAACCATCAAAGAGCGAGACTCCGATCCCTCACGAAATTAAAAATCAAATTGTTGGTTTCTGACTAGATTGATTGTCGTTAAATATATATATATTTTCATGGAAACAAACTTTTTACTTTTTATTCTTTCTTATGTGCCAAAGCCTCTGTTTTCTTTTCCTAGCATAGAGTGATTGAATCTATGTACGTTAAAGAGGACCCCAGATGGAAGGAAAAAAATGAGAAATATTTTAAGATTATCTGGATAGATCATTATTATGTGCATAAGTGATGAAATTTAAATGTCCAATAATTTGTTTCAGTGATGATGGCGGGCATCGTTTATGTCAAGGAGAGTTGATAAAAATATGGGAAATTTAAATGTTACATTATATTATCTGGCTTAATGGATGAGAAGATCTAGAGACAGAACAATTACAATACAGATACTATTATGCCCTTATTAAATCTAACATTCTTCCTCTGTTTATAAAATAAAATAGTTACATTATTGATGGAGCAATATCTTATTAGTTTTCCACTTATTTTCAGGGTTTATTTTGAATTATTTGAAATTATCATCATTTTATGATTTATTTGGATTTATCAGTATTTTAGGATTTTTCATTATTAGGATTAGTTGTTGTTATTATTATTATTATTACCATAAGTACAACGTTATGTTTCATTTTGACGGCAAGCTAGATATTAGAATATAGATTATAGTTACTTTTCTCTCTCGGCTTTCCTTCTCTACTTCTCTTTTCTCTACTTCTCTTTTTTGTCTAATTTCTTTCTTGTCCTTTCTCGTTCTACATCAATTTTAATATCAGTGTCTCAATCTTGTCCCTTGTTTTATGGATTTCAACATTTTTCACCTACATGATTCTTAAATAGTTCTATTTTTTTTATAACATAATTCTATTATTTATTATAAATATTTTTTATATTAATTCTTTATTCAAAAAATTATCAGACTAACTTTATTCGCTAGCGCAAAAATGGCCTTTAACACTGGTTTTATACTAGGACAGATACAACCAGGATAGAAAATCATTATTTTAGATCGTTTGGGTCACAACTGGTGGTGTAAATGGTCGTAATTTTTTTTTTTTGGGAAATAATTATGATCTGTAATCTCGTGATTACAAAGACTCAAAATCAGTTAAAACATTTTTAATCGAGAAAGGGTACATGAACGGAGTTTTGGTGAACTTTTTTCCATGCACGCAGAGATTGGTCATAATTAATGGTTTTCACTTGCACAATACTATAATATAAATATATATTATTTATTATAAATTATTTAATTAATATATTCATTCCCTTTTCGAAAGACTTTATTGGACTAAAATTATTGTCTAATCTTATCGTATATTTTAGCATCGATTTAAATATTTATAATAATATAATACTAACAACTAAATTTTATTATAGGATATACGAATATGATTACTTTATGTTCTTTTTTTTTTATACGCCAGACGTACGAAAAGAACAATTCAGCTTTGTTTTAATTTTGAGAATCAAAGTTCTTGCCATCATTTTCATAGCATTAGCTAATTAAGCCTCTTTAATTAATTAATTAATTGGTAAAAAGGAAACTTTATTAAGACAAATGCCATAAAATATGGAACCACGTTCACACTATAGCAAACACCTGGATAGCATACTATCATAGTACAAAAAGGTAGAGCATTTTTAAATGGAAGTAACAAATAGATCTACATTTTAATATAATTAATATCGTACCACATACAAATTAAAAAAAATACTTCTAGATCATAGTAGCAATAGTTCATCAAAATAATAAGCTTGTTTCCTGTTGTTTTAATTTGATTTCAGTTTCATTGAAAAAAACAAAAAAGAAAGAAAGAAGGGTTGTCAGATAAGCATGGCCATAAAGTCATGTGCATGCAAAAACGTGATAAAGCATGATCCGTGATAAAGCATGATCATAAAGGTTTAAGGGGAAAATATGCTGAAGGATCAATATGAAAAGCTAATTTCGCTCAAATACATCAAGATTATGAATTTATTGTGCACCCCCGGAAATAAGGGAGCGTAGAAGGAGGAAACTGAAGAGCAGTTTAGTTCTTTTTTCTTTTTGTAATTTTATTTTGTATAGGTCAAAGCATCCCCAAGCTACTGTGGCTTTAAAACTCATTTAAAACTAATTTCTATTAGGTCGAGAGCATTAAAACTAAAACTTTCCTAACAAGTATGTTTCTCAGAAGTTAAACTTGTGTTATCTTCCTTATAGAGGTGAGACTGCTTACCCTTTTAATCAACAGCTCATTGGTTGTAATTTTTTTTTTATTGTAAAGGACCAAAGTATTTTAAAATAGTTTTAGAAATTATAGATTTTTCACTTAATTAATTTCTGAATAAAAAATAATCTGAAAATACATATAATTTCATCTTATTTTTAATTATGTATATTTTTTTTCTTTATCTGAGTTTTTGGGAGAACTGCTATAGAGTCCTAAGAAATAAAATTACTAAAAAGTCTAATAACAACTTAATAATATAGAATGACAAATTTGAATTCAAGAAATGACATGTTTCAATTACTCGCTTCTTCTTATTGAAACTTTTTAATAATACTTTTTTAAAGATTTTATAGTAATTTTTTCCTTTTTTGGACACTCTTTTGGGTTTAACCTGGGATCTGCACGTCCCTACATTGATGGATTGATTGCAATATATGCTCTCTCCTTTATCACATCAATCATGCATTATTTCTTATATATATTATCAAGTAATTTTAATTCTCAATTGTGCTTGTTCTACTGACAAAGCGAGAGATCCAAAATAGTAAATAGCATTCTAAAAATAAAGCATTTTAGATCTTAAAATTAACGGAAATAATACAATTCATATTCTGGTGGGGTTTTCCTTTTCTGAAAGTGAGATAATGATGAAACCAAAATAATTATGTGAAAAAAGTAATTTCTGCTCTAGAAGTTTTCACAAAAAAATACTTTAAGAAATTTTTTTTAGAACAATGTTATCTCAGAAATTGAAAAATCGTAACAGTATTACTCTGTCCTAACAGATTCAAAAGGTCAATGTTTGTTGACCAACCTATGGTTTGGTAGCATGCCATGTGGCATTCACCTCACTTTTTTTTTTTTTTCACAACTTGCTGCAAAAAAATTTAAAAAAAATTGCAGAACCTCTCTCCTCTCTTGGACATGCTTCTGCCCCGGCCTCCTGTGATACCTAGTTCAATCTCTCCCTCTCCCTCTGAAATTCTCAGGCCTCTCCCCTCCTGTGTTCTACCACCCATACCTGGTATGTTGCCATCTTTTCTCTCTTTTTCTTGCCTTCTCCACCTTCGCCAATCACCGATCTCTATCGTCATTAACTCCAACAAACCACTTCCACTTGGTTCATCTTTGCTGCCACTCACAATGATAATCAAAGCCCCTTTAGCACTGAGACTCAAAGTTGTGAGCATTTTCTCCCTCCCCATCGCCAGATCTCTACGAACCTAACACCCCCTCTACCATTGGAAGTTGAAGTCAAAGAAGATGAGAGGAGATGTCGACAATAGTGGAGAGACCTCCCATTTCTTCTTCTTCACCCTACTATTTACAACCTCTGTCAGCGAGGATGGTGGATTTTGCGGGAAATGGCGGATTAAGTTCATGATATCCACGGCGACGTTAGTGGTGTTCGCGTACTAGAAAAGGTAGAGGGAGGAAAAGAAAAAGAGGGAAGCGAGTTGAGGCCAAAAATTTTTGAGGGAGGTAAAGAAAGAGGAGGAAGCTTTTAATTGAGTTGAGGTTGCAAAGGGGAAAATTTTAATTCCTTGCTCGAAAGTTCTGAGTGGTCAAAAATTTCTAGAATATAATTTCATAATTGACAACCTATGTTTTACATGCATTTTCATATTTCTTTGGCTGGTTTTTGTCATTATTTTTTGTCTTTGATTGCATTATTTGAGTATAATTCATATTAAAATGCTTTATCTCGAATTAGGGCATAATAGAGATAAAATTGTCATGATTGTGATTAATTGATCTTTAAGGACAATGAATGCTATCCTGTTTTTGAATTTTGATTTCAGGTTTTGGGAGAATTAAAAATAAAAATTAAAAAAAGAAAGAAAAAAATTAAATAAAATAAAAACGAAAAATAATAATAAAAAAAAGGGGCCACAGGTAGTAAAACGGTGCGTTTACTACCTGCCCTAAACTTATCATCACCGTCTTCATTCAGCAAACAGAGAGCAGTGGGAGGACGGCGTGAGCAAGAATGAAGGACCAGAGGATTGGGACAGAGGAGACCAGAGGAGCTCGATGGCGGAAGCATGGTCTTGAGCCGTTCTCTCCCATCATCACCATCTTCATCTCCGCTGAATCTTCTTGGTGGCAGAGAGATCGTGGCAGAGATGAGTAGGGCAGAGAGACAGAGCGAAGCACCAGAGTCGATGGCGTGAGGAAGAACCATGCTATGACATATAAAATAATTAATGGATAAATTAAAGCAACAGAAAAAAGCAAAGTGATGAAGTTTTGATACATGACCATTTCCTTAACTGGAGTTTAATTAGTTGAGCCAAAAAAAATCGAGTGATAATAATAACTAAACCAGCCTATAGAATAATAAGGAAACAATTATTTGAACCCTAGAATTAATATCTTATTCAAGTATTGTTTCCTTTATATTAGTGTGTTATGGCTAGATCCCTCTGGTTCTCAAGTTTGAGTCTCATAAGAGACACCTATGGTGGGAGGGGCAATCACGAATCCCAGACCGGATTAGCCAGTTATTTGGATAATTGGTAATAGAATTTAGGATAAGCATCGGATACCAAATAATAGCAGAAAAAGAAAAAGATTTGTGTGTTGTGGCGCAAAGAGAGGAATAGCAAGCTGTGTGGAATAGAGGATCCATTGTTATATCATGAAGAAAAGACTCGTTGGATCATATAGTGCCGACATATTGTTAGATTAGAGATTTAGTGGGAATCGTCTTGTTGTGCACCTTGTGTCCTAAATATTAAGCACTTTAGTCTATTTTTTCTGTTAGGGTTTATTTCTGCATTAATAGTGGTCCAATGCTGTCACCAAAATCTTTACTTACCATGTCGAGGACAAAGCAAAGAGGTACACCTCGATCTCCACTTATTGAACCATTTCTTTTTTTTAACAAAAAAATTATATGGACGGAAGATACTCCCACAGAAACTCTCTGCCTCTCATTATTCTCAATTATTTCACGCTTTCCAAATGCATGGTTTCTAAGGTTCATTTGTTGATATGTTACTTTCTTCCCTTTTGTCAATGTCCCTTAATTATATATCTTTTCATCATTGATCAGGAAACCATGTTTTTATATATAAATACTCCTTCCGATTTTAAATATATGAGTTAGTTGAAGAGTACTCTTTGATCCTAAATGTGTTATTCCCTCTCATCCTTAATGCAAGAGCTGCTTAATCAATTTGGAGAAATTAAAAAAATCAAGTAAATTAATTATGACAAATGTAATGTGATCTTGGTTTGCATTGTCAATCATGATAGTTTCTAATGCAAATGATTAAAGTGGATCTTGCAGAGAAACCAACACATATTTATTATAAGTAATTAACTTAATTAATTTTCTTAACATTTGTAAATTAGTTATCTAACTCTTACGTTTAGGATCAGAGGATGTGGACCTCTCATGTGGATTCCAATCTCCTTAATAATATTTAGCTGTTTTTTCCTTTCTTGTTGTTAAGTGGCCAGGTGTTTCCAGTTTGCACAGTTACAAACTTCTTCGACCATAATCCACATCTTCAAATTCCACTATTATTGTACGAAGCTTTCCTTGCCACGAATGCTCCCAAATATTGCGATGTTTGATTGGAAACCATATATTGTTAGGTGATGTGTATCATAGTTAGTGGGAAGGAAAAAGGATAACTACACACACACCTATATGATTACGTACGTTTTATAGCTCATTATTGGGCCAACCTCCTTCCCATCACCTTGTATCACTTTACTGAGTGCTCTGTGAATCTCTAGTGAAATTAAAGTAGCTAAAGAAGGGAAAAAGATTGACCACCTTAATAAAACTATTTTGTAGGATCCCTGAGGATATTGTATTTGATTAATTCCTCCAATTGTAAATCCCAAAACCCGTTTGATGCGGTTAATATGGGCATACTACGAATTTTGCAATCTTAGACATCATGACTAGCTAGGTATTTGTTTGTTAGTGACGATTCTGTGTCTGTTAAACTCGCACTCGTTTATATTCTTGATTTTGATGCTTATTTATACAATAAATTTTTGTTCTTCGGCCAAAAGCTCATATCATGTCTGGCTAACCGGGGAAGAACTCAATATACTTTCACACACTTTCATGTTTTGTGCAATTTTCAGTTTGATTGAGCTAATTATACGCTGCTACAGATTTACCCATATTTGACACTTAATGCTTGATAGTTAAAGAAAAATCGTCAAATATGATGAGAGGAAGTTGGGGCAAATTTATATTTGACTATTATTATGGTAACCATCAAGTATATTTAACCAATATTTGATGGTCTAATAAAACAATCCTCAAATAGGATTGCAAGTTCCAGTTATTTGTTTAATTTTTTTAATTTACATATTGTAATTATTTTTGTATGGAAGTTACGCTAGAAATGATTCATGCGTGAATGCTTGGTTGTTGGGTTACATTTCCTAGTTATTGAAATGAAGCTATGAAAATACAGTGGTTATGTGGATAGGGTTACTATGTTTGGTCCTCTAACTAGTTCGCTTCTAATTAAAATTATGCATGATAATATTCTTTAAATTGAATAAGCGAATTGGATAATTACGACTGGTTGATGTATGATATTAACTGTGTCCGAGAATGACAAAATTTTTAGTCCCCGAAAATTTCCTCAATTATAGATTTGATATTGAAGATTAAATCTTATTAATCAAGCAGTTTTATGGTCATATAAAATTACACCATATGTGTATACCTATAATGATATGTGGATATGTTTGATAAAAATTCATTAACTTGATCAATCTTTTCGAAGTTAAGAATTAGCTTTCTGTTAATACTGTTGTTCTTGTGATTAATTGTGATTACTATATTGTTGTGTTACAAGAGGACACTAAGTTCAAGAAATAGTTGTTTTTAAGCTATTATGTTGCCGAATATTATTTTACAAGTGAAATGGTACATGATTGAAAAAAATTTATTTCAATTAGTAATGGTATATGGTTTGGGTTAATCATTACTAATACCTAGCCATCACTACTGACTGCTTTGTATTGTTAATTAATTAATTAGCAATACATTAGGTTTGTTCACTTGTGACTGAGTTTAAGTCAGGAAGCAAGTAGCTTGTGACTCATTGACTCATTCCCTATATTTCTCTATCTTTCCAAATAGCAATCAGTCATTAATAACTCCCTTTTATATGGTTCATGCGAGGTGGAGAATGAATGGGTACCAGTCACCTATATAAGAAGTACTGGGATGGACTAGCAGATTTCATTAAGTATCCAGTGAGGCATGTCAAAGAAGCCACCATAATTATTTGCCCTTATGCAAAGTGTGATCTTCCGGAGCTAGTTCCTCCATCCACTTGTGAGGAGCATTTAGATCAAGATTATGGAAACAATAAAAGTTATAATTGTTAATGAATAAAGTATGATGAGATAGGCAATGTGGTTAATAGTAGCTAGGCTTGACGTAAGTTGTGGATCACCTAACTTCGATACAAGTACAAATAAGGCATACTATCTTGAAAATATGACCAAAGCAACTAAAGGAAAATTGGAGGATTGTTCATAATGTTTAAGAGATTGAAAAGTGATGTGTAGAAGCCTTTGAATGGTGGGCGTATTGAATTCACAATTGTTTGCAATGTTGGGATTTCACAAGTTGAAAGCAAGAAATGGATAAAGAGACATGAGCTCCACAAAATTGCTTTCACTTGTGAAAGAAATAGTACCGAAAGAGAACAAGCTTTCAAGCCGAGTGTATGAAGCAAAATAGGTATTACGTCATATTGACCTAAGCTACGAGAAGTTACATAATTGTTCTAACGATTGCATTTTTTAAAAAAAAAAAGTTACATGCTTGTCCCAATAAGTGCATGTTATGTAAGGAAAAAAACATGAATCATTAACTAATAAGTCTCCTAAGTATATATAAAAGCCTCACACTATGAAGAGAATAGGAAAAGTCTAAAGAAGGTATTATAGTTATTTCCCATTTAGGCGCATGTGTAGCAATTTAGAATATAAAAAAAGATTAAGGTGACATGTAAATGAAGAGATTATAAATGGCATTATTCGGTATTCTACTGATTCTTCTAAATGGAAGAACTTTAACTTTGACTACCTTGAATTTGACCCCAAAAAAAGAAAAAAGAAAAAAGAAAAGAACCTACGTCTTGTATTATCTACTAATAAGAGGTAATTAAAACACTCTAGGAACAATTTTCATTGATCAAAAGTCAATTCAAAAGGTAGAAATTAGTAACTAGACACCAGTAGGGTGAATTCTGATCCCTTGTGCCCATATGATGGGAATTCTCTCGTCATATTATTATTGCTTTTTCTTATTTTTCTCTTTTCTCATTTAATTCTCGATTCAAATATTTTCCATTATTTTTTTACTCTTCTTCTGAATCAAATTAATTAAAATAATTAAATCTGTTGCCTCCATGTGATTATTTTTATTACAAAGATTGACCCTGTCTATTCGTATATAGGAATGAGCCGATCGATCACTTATAATTATCCTTTGCGATTCTCCCACGATCTCCCAAGGTTTGTTAGCCTTAGCGTCATGTTTAAAATTCCATTTCCTTCGTCATGAAGCGTTTTGTGTATCATGACGCATCTTCCAGAAGGTGTGTGGAGTGGAGAATCCATTATCATGGAGAAATAATAATGACTATTAGGATCGTTGAGACATGATAGTTGGAGATAACTAATTAGTGGGAATCGTCTTGTGTTACACGTAATATAATGGCCTAATTTTAAGTACTGCATTCTACTTATCTAATTATTTTTGAGATGTTCAACTCGCACTTACTGGTGCGTATATTTAATATTATTCTTCATTCCTCATACTTGTATTTCATCCTTTGAGATTAATCTACCACGTCCTCCCATGGGTTCTAAATCTTTGTATCACCTTTAAAATTATATTTCCTTGAATTTGTATCAAATCATGCAGACATTTTTTCGGGCTGATACACGACAAGAATAAAATCTTTAAAGAACAAGTTTTGAGCAAACATTATTAGCATATCTTGAGAAGGAGAATAATAATATGGGACCACAAATAGGACAATATATTCTACTAAAAAAAGGGGAAATTTTTCGAATATTCTATTTGAAGTGGGAGACTCACCAGAATGAGGAGGCATACATGAGGACATATTGGTTTATTGGAAAAAAATAATTGAGGAAAAAAATTGGCCACCATCAAAAATAGATTTTGTAGGTTCCTTGGATTGCAAGCGTTTGTGTTTGGATTAGTGGTAGGAAGAAATTTTTTTGAATAAAACTGATTTACAACAATTGCTTATTAGATGCTCCTTTAAATAGCTTATGACTAAATCAACATTTGTCAAAAAACATATTTTAACATTATTAAGACGTGTGTTTGGATATTTTTAGGAAAACCATTTTTATCATATATATAATTGATTATAAATTCAGTCCAAAAGAGTAAATTCTCGAATTGTGAGTCCTAGGAATTTTACAATCTTTCCATAACTTTAAATTTGTTGATTAGTATCGATTCTTTCCGTGTTAAACTCGCACACATTTTGTGAATATTCTGGACTCATGATGCTTATATTTGTCCTTTGAGAATGTCCCTAGGATTCTTAGACTCAATTTCACAAGTAAAATTCCAAAATTCCTTTATCATGAAGAATGTTGCGTATATATTGTGACGCATATCTGGGAAGAGAGCTGTGTGGAGTAGAGAATCCATTATCATGAAGAAAATGCTCTTTAATGTAATTTGGATCGTTGTGACATGATGATTGGAGATAACATGTTAGTGGGAATCGTCTTGTTGTGCACATAGTGGCCAAATTTTAAATACTATCTCTAATTTTTAATATAAAAGCTGATTAACTAATTTGAACAGCTTAAAGAAATTTATTAGTTAGTTATTTGTAATAAATATGTATTATTTTTTTAAAAATATATTTGCTAATTATATGTATTAGTTAGAATTTTTATTTAATAGAATCTTTAGTACGTGCAATTATAACAAAAACTACTTGTTCACAGGCTAAGAAAATAAAAGGTGAATTGCTGCAAGTTTTAATAAAGGATGTCTTTAATGTTGAGTCCCAGCCTGGATGCATAGCTTCCAATTTCTATGTTAGAAAACTCACCTGTCTCCCACTCACCAAGTTTAGAAAACCAAAGAGGTTCCTTTCCCACCATGGCCAAGCCTAAGTTGAAGGGAGCTCAGTGTTGAAGTCAAGACCCCTTAATCGGCGTCCTTCCTATTTTACTGAAGTATTTGTTTTTTTGTTCTGTAATAAGCCCAGACTTGTTCATTTAGGCCCAAGAGTCCTTTTCACTGTGTGTTAACGAAGGCCCAATTCAACGTTAATCAGATAGCTAGCGGCACAAAATTATTTGTTACCTCATCATGTGGCGTAATCTTCCATCCATTTGTGGGCCTTGGGCTTGACTAACACACTTAGGAGTACTTAGTTAGATCTTCAGTTGCTTTAGAACTTTTAGTTGTTTAAAGAAAATTTTTGTATATGTAACCCCATAAATTTTTTAAACAAGGCTATGATAAAAATGAGAAAACATTAAACCTTGATATATATACAAAAAATTTAAAGAAAGTTATCCACAAAAGTTACATATATAGTGGACAAAATGAGATTTCAATTTGAGTAAAGTTCAACTAAACTAAAAAAGAAAGCTGATTCAGAATTTTTTTTTTTTCATTTGGCAAGCTTATTGCTTACAGTCGGGGATTAAATATTGGTAAATGCCACCAAAAGGTGGCTTGAAACTAGAAAAGAATAAAAAAAAAGGAACAACTAGCAAAACGGAAAACTAACAGTAAAAAATATTTTAAAAAAAAAAAACAGGTGCGACAACATCCTGCATCATCGACCCCACTCTATCCCATAACTAAATAATGTATGTTTAAATGTTTAATTTTATTTTTTATCCATTATATTTTTGTCTTAAAAAAGCATTTTTGACCTTTTACAAGTTTAAAATTTATAATAAAATCAATATTAAGAAAAATCACAATAGTTAAATGACATCAAATATTTACTGTTGCTTTAAAGTTTCTAAAAAATCTATATTAGAAAGCAGAACACATAAATTTTTTTCATTTTATAAAATTGATCCTTTTATTAAAAAAAAAAACTAGACTGTTATAGCTGTGCAGCTTGTTCTCATTGAACTGCAACAAAAAAAGTTTCGTTATCATATATGATGGAACAAATAATAAAATGTAACGGATAAGAAGAGTGCTGCATGAGAACACGCAACTTCTTACATAGCCTCACATGATCATGGACTTCATACATTCCTAAATATCTTGGGATGCACTACATTTGTTGTTGTGTTCGATGTATCATAATCACTATGAGCGACAACAATCTTCAAACCTTTCATGCTCTTAACTCTAGACAGTGCTACATATAATTAGCCATGTGTAAACATAGGTGTGTACAAGTATAAACTAACGTAGCAAAGAGATTGACCTTGACTTTTGTTGATTGTAACAGCAAATGAGAGTGATAGTGGAAATTGCCTTCTTTGCATCCGAAATGGCCACCTATTCTCTGAGGGATTCATATCCATTCTATGAATAAGGACTTTTTGATTTGGATTGGACCCATTCAATGTGATAGCTTCTCTAACCGATTTCCCTAACTTAGATATACGGAGCCATATGCCATTGCATAATCTTGATGTTTGGTCAATGTTTCATAATAACATTATAGGTGCACCCACTTTTAGTGTTAACTTATGGGGAGACATGCTTGAACAGTTGATTGTGTTGAGGAATTCTGTTGTGTATAGATTATCAAAAGTATTAGTCTTATCAGTAGTCTTGCAAACGGAATCACAGCTTAGAAATTCAAATGACTCTCCAGGCAAAGATGATGACATATACTCATTGATGAGGTTAACCATCTCAATGATAGGTGCCAATATTGCTCTTTCATTGAAATATTCATTGCAATTTAAGGTGTCTATCAAAGCAGAGTAAGTGAATTGAACAATAGAATGCATTGGGTCTGGAGAATTTGAAATTAAGAACTTTGAAGGAATTTGAATTTCCTCAATTCCATCTGCTGGAGAACCTAATTTTCCATCTCCAACATCTAATAGCCATTGAGAGAACCAGGCAAATTTTTTTGTGGCAACAACATTTTGGGATGAAGACAAACACATGTTCTTTGTCAACCTGAAAATAGTGCAATGACTCTATACGAGGGATGAATTAATACATGCATCTACAATTGTTGCCCTATCTCCTTTAGGAATAACTGGGAGAATCTGACAGAAATCACCACCCATAATAATGCATTTTCAGCCGAAAGGTCTCTTACATTGCATGATGTCTTGCAAAGTCCTATCGAATGCCTCTATGCATAACTTTTGAACCATTGGAGCCTCATCCTAGATGATCAGTTTTGTACTCTTGATCAAATTTGCTAGTAGAGAGTTCTGATTTATTGAACACATAGAAGACTCATTGATTTGGATAGGAATTGCAAACCTTGAATGAGCAGTCTGACCAGATGGCAATAAAGTAGCTGTAATCCTACTCGAAGCAATAGTTATGATGATATCACCTTTTGATCACAAAGTAGAAGTCAATGCATTCCACAAGAATGTCTTATTGGTACCACTATTTCCATATACAAAGAAGCCACCTTCACCTTTTTGAGCATGCAACATAACCTCATCATAAATTTTTTTTTTATCGGTGTTAAGCAAGTTGAGCAACTTGTTCGATTCACATTGCATCTCAAGCTTGTTGTAGCTTAGCTCTTGAATAATTAGGTAGTGCATAATATTTATTGCCTGACTTCCATTAGGGATTAGTAATGATAGATAGTCATGTAGGCTCTTCCCATTTTGACAGAGTAAGGAATCGATATCTTTAAGTGCGGCTTGTTCTTTATCATGCAAACTACTATTTAAGCCTGGGAAGTATATATTGAAAATAGTAAGGATGAAATATAAGAATATAAATTGTGAGACATTAATTGTTCATAAATAATATATATAATTGCCTGAAAATGCAGGATCACTACGAGGGAAATACAACATATCCTTTGAAAGCAATTTTGATGTCTTACTCCATACATAGTCGGGCTGCTGAAGACTACAAGACAATAACATGATTTCGTAAAAAAGTTCCAGTTGCCCACATACATGCTTCTTTTATAGCTATTACGTACTCATTATCATCATCAAGAAGACCATATACAAAACATGTATCCTCAAAAGTGGTATGTAAAATATTATTAATTGTCTTGATTGCATCGAAGGAGGATGGGCCTTTAACTTTGGTCAACAACACATAAAGATAATATAATTTTCCCCAGCAGGCGGTAAAATATGCGTCATCCTACCAACGACAAAGCCTTTCTTCCTATGCTTCCATCTTTGCTTATTCTTTTGGTAGAAGTAATGATTAGGGAATTCAATATATGTCAAACTTCTAGCAAAACTATCATTTGAGCTTTGTTCCATCCAAGATAGAAACTGTGACTCACCTACCCTTGGCTTCTCCAATAATTCAACAACATCATCGATATTGGCATATATGACATGTTGGTTTGGTAGATGAAAACTCAATCTTTCTCCCGCAGGATTCCTGTGATGGATATTGAAGCCAAATATACGCCAAGTAGCTTCACATGAAGATATGTATCTACAGTTATAATATTGTTGGACATCATCAATAATTTTCTCTTTCCCACTGACATTGTTTTGGAATAGTGCAGTAACTACTCTATTATTTTACTTTACTGATGTACTTGAATAAATATTTTACCACATTGAGTGGTTGCATTTCTCAATAATATATGGCCTTGAAACAATTGTAGTAAGATTGGATTATACGGTACAACATACCGATTATCTAGATGAACACCTTTGATTTCAATAGTTCTACCATCATCTCTTTATCTATAAGTAGGGTACCCATCCTTTTCAATAATAGTACGATGATTATATTTCTTTAAAAAATATTTGGTGCATTTCCTTTCCTTCATACAAGGCGACTTTGGGTTACTAATACAACATGGGCCATGTATCATGTATTTCTTTACTAGCTCATACAGAATGGGGTTTGAAGATATATTTAGCATTTCTGCACACACAACTGCATCAATGTTTACAGGATCTTTGATTTTGTCTTTAGAGTGGAGGAACAAAAGTATATGAGCATGTGGGAGTCCCCTCTTCTGGAATTCAATTGTATAAACTTCTGAAAAGGTGAATGACGTGACATTACAGTAAAAAATTGCATAATCATAAATAAAGTAAACACAGACAATGATAGATAGGGCAAATAAAATAATTGAAGTAGCTAACCTGCTATGATTTCACAAGAATCTTTTTTGTCTTAAAAAATTTCATGAGGCAATGTAACTTAAGTTTAAAAACATGAATCAATATATCGGGTTGATTTGAGGGCTTGATGGCATGTTTTGTGCAAAATCTTGTGATCTTCGGCCAAGTAGGATTGCAAGTGAATGTCGGAAATAGATCAGGATACCCAACAGACCTACAAAGAGCCACTGCATCTTGATAATTGTTGACCATATACCTTGCACTACTTGTGAAAGAAGATGGTAGAATGATCCGCTTTCCAATTAAAGTAGCATTTCATTCCCCATTAACTACAACATCTGATAATCCTTGGTACAAGTCTACATGAAGCTCCTTCTGGTGTGTCTTGACCCAAAGCAGCCTTTGTAATTCTATCATTGTGTAACCATCGACTACAAATTGTTGGAGCAATCTAGAAGCATGCAAGATAGTAGATGTCTTGTTTGGTCTTAGCATCAAGCGATAACTGAAAAACTCATGCATACTTAACCTTTTCCTTGTTTTGGTCACCCTAATAGTCTCTTCTCTATGTTCAATATCATCTCTATAATTATCTTCTCCAAAAAGGAATAGGATAGGATGTTGAAGGGGTAAGTAAGATGCATGCAATTCAATGATTCTTTGAGGAGTCCCAAAATATTCTTGTATAACAATATCCCTAACTGAGCATGTCATGTCTAAATCACTGACAACTAATAATGCAACCTCAGAAGTTGTAGGTACATTCTAGATTCGACCATCTGTTTGTCTTCCACTAAGCACACACAATTTAAGTGGTCAATGTTGAGGACTACTAAGCAATGATGATGCAAGACGGTATTGTTGGACAAAAGGATTTACTTCATTTAACTCCTTTTTAATTTGTTGTACTATGTTTGGATCAATGACTGCTTCATTTTGATACTTACTGCAAGGAAGCCAACCAATATAGACGTCAAAGGTTTAAAGTATCTATATGCAAAGAAAGGTAATTAAATTTGATTTGGAGATTATTACCTAACAGCAGTAATTCTATTGGTAACCTCATTTTCTGTGTCATATATATATATATATATAGAGCTGTGAGTACACCGGATGACAATCCTCTGGTGGTAATAAACTTCAAATGTGATGGTAATTCATTCTAGATAATACAAATGTGTACGGACCTCCACCATTATTTTTGGAGTGATCTATCTTTCCTCCCAATGATGTGAATGAGAACATATTATTATATTGTCTAATATTCTGGTAGAAGTTTCTGGATTTTGGTGACTGCTTTTTGAAGAACAACCTTGTTAATGTTGGCGGGGGCAACGTCATGGGAGGCAAAACTACTTTGCCTTTTAGGCAACATAGCGAGAATGTGTCCACGTGCCTTTGCTTCCTATCTTTCTTAATCCTTTTATTAAACCAAAGATTTGCTCCGCAAAACTTGCAAACATGTATTGGATCCCTTTCATTTATATATCCTGTGAACATATATAATGTATAGGTTGCAGATGACAGTGATTAATTAAAGGAATAGTTTTTGAAATCTAATTGTAATGTACCAGTGAATGTAATCATGGAGTCATCATGATCAGTTGAAACATTATCTTGGGATAGAGAGTTAAGCCCATCAAACTATGCACTTGATATTTGGAAAAAGGATAGTAACATGATGTGAAATGCAATAAAATAAATTTAGGTAATGCTTATTTGTCATTTGGCAAATGTGACTAATTCTAATATCTAACCATTGTCCAAGTCAAACTGAGCATCATCTGACCCTGTACCATTACTACTATTATCTTGAAAGTTGAAAGTACTGTTCCTGTAATCTACATGTTCAAGCAACCATTAGTTAGTCACTATAAGCCTAACTACCACTTACTTTTCTTAATAGCATTGTCTTGTGCATTTCAAAACAGTAAATAGAAACTAATATCAACTGTACGAATATACCTAATTCTATCTCGTTGATAGACTTGTTTGGCTGACAATGTAATTGATTGACATGATCTAATTCTTCTGGAGGAAAACCTTTACATACCAAAAACAGAGATCATAATGACTTTTTTTTTAAAAATTTTTCATGGTACTTGTATGGAATTCCCCAAGTATCGTTTCCCCACCCTCCATCTATCTACACATATATATACACTTCCTTTTACTATATGTTAATAATTTACTTAATCCTATCAATATCGCATTGAATAAACTTTTTACCTTTTTTGCGATTCCCAATTATATTCTTAAAGCATACATTCTTATACATGCTAAATTATGCATTGTGCACTATGAATCCAATTACAATAATCCTTTTGCCATATGCAGCCAAATAAAGTTTTTTTAAGCTCTATGGTAGTCAAAAATGTATATCCATATTACATGCCCATAACTTTGAAATATATGGTATAAAGCCCAAAATGATATGACATAATTATTGTTTCATATAATATGTAAACTGTATTGATTATCACCTGATCTCAAAGCTCTTATTGCATCATCTTCTGATTGACCAGATGGAGTTCTTCCTATGTATGAGCTTTCATCACTCATAAACCCATTTGCTGGAAGTAATAATTCATCAAAAGTCAAGATATCTTGTAATAGAGCTAGAACTTAATGTGTTAAACTCTTACTTTGTTATACAATAAGCAATGAAGCACTATGCGGCACAGAGCGTCTAAGTGGATCTATTCACCGTATATGACATCTAGGGGGAAAAAAGTATAAACCATACCTTTATTGAGATATGTGTGTATTCTCTTCCTTGTTCTTTTATTGTTAATGCACATATTTTCAATGCCTCTCATTCATGCGCTCTTCCATGTTAAAGGCTCCTTTCTTCCTTCTGTATTTTTTTTTTGTATAAGGGAAGAGTAAAACAATTATTAAGACTCTTCAATAATCTGCTTGAATTGATTTCGACAGTATTATAGCAATACTAATGTCAAAGTGGACTACCAAATTTGATGGCAAGTTTGTTACATCTATCAAAGCAGTAGCTCTCCTTCTTTGCTTTCGTGTGCTAATAACACCAATTTGACTGAAAACATGATACGACTAGGTTTGATTTGAAGAGTTCACATCCATCGTCGTTATTAAGATATCAATGGACACTGCAAGTGGGTTAGATGGTATGAATATATATTGAATATAATGGGCAACTTCTATGATAGTAGCTTCAGCTTCCATATACAACAGTATAAAACTGATAGGTTAAACATACAAACAAAATAAAAAAAGATACCTGATTAAGACAATTCACATTCATTTGTTCTATGGGAGAATTTTGGAGTTGTCTTGCTTGGATTGTTGGAAGCCATAATATTCACATCAAAGTTGAGAGAGCTCTATGAAGATGATATTTGGCTATTATCTATATTATATTACTCATTTTCTATGAGCAAGTTTTTAACTTTAACAGTCAAAACGTACTAATGTCATGTGAACTGTTAAAAGCAAACTTGATAAGGACATGACTTATGTAGTATTGGCATGAGCTATGAGGTTTTCAAGGTAAGCATGCAAGCATTAATTATATGACACTGATATATACTTGACATGTATTTATTTGTAAGCCCCACATGAAATGAATTAAATATTATGAAATAACGCTAGAAGACAAGTGACTGTAATATGCAAAGGTTTATTTAATTATAATCAGGGAATACCTATTTCACCAGTTGAGGATAATTTAAATTTTTTACTAAAAGTAAAAAGATGATGGTAAGTCTAAACAAATCACTCCCCTAATCCTATTTAGAGGACATATAGAAGATTTTTCTTAGTCATATTTATGAATCACTTCATTAAATTTTATCATAAATATACTATATTGTCCTTCATTTATTATAATGCAGATAATTAATTTTTGGAAGATGTATATCTATTAAATAAAGGTAAAATTAGAAAGTAACTATATAATAATAGAGAGTTAATACAGCTTAAGGTCTTTCTTAATCTGTACAAAATATGTTAGAAGTATCTTATAAACAGGATCAAAAAAGTAATTTGGCCGGGTCATTTAACTCTTCAGTTAAACAAATCAATTTTATTTGATCCGACATATGAAAAGTTAAATGAGGAAAAAATTACTTATAAGTTTTAGGTAAGAAAATTAAATAAAAATAGGTCTCAATATTTTCATATTTATAAGTCAAAATTACATGTTTATAAAGTTTAATTGCGTCATTTACAAGTCAAATTTAACTATTTATTTTTCTTAGTGAAAATTTCATACTTACTAACATGTATCATTTAAATAAAGTTTCAACTAAATTCAACTTATCAAATTAGTGAATTCAACATGTTAACCTATCTTTGGCCAAAAAAAAAAACATGTTAACCCATCCAACTTGTTTTTTTGTTGGCAAAAATTTTTTTTTTTGTATGGCAATTACTTCCAAATTCTTAAAAAAATAAATTTGTGGAATCTATGTATCTCATTAATCTAGCTAGTGAAGAAAAATTCCCATCTATCTACTACCGTCTATAGTCATCTACCACATGTTTTACAATAACGGTTTACTTAATGCCATAAAAGATACTCATTCGATCTTAATTGTAAAACATATTTTATAGTGTAAAACGTTACATTTAAGACTGAATGGAGTATAATGACTTTCCAAAAGCTTTTAGAGTTTAAATTTTTTATTCTAAAAATATCATTTGTCATTTTTAATGAAAAATGGAGGGGAAATATATTTTTTCGAAATCAATGGTATTTATCAAAAGTATAAGGGTTAATATAACTTTTGGTCCTTTAAATTTAAGTCAATTTTGGTATTAGTCCCTGGAATTTCAAACACATGGTATTGGTCCTTGAAATTTTAGCCATTACAAAACGTTGATCCCTGGTACCTACACACCGTTAATTTCATCTGACACTGTTAACTTGATGAGGTGGAGACATAAGTTGGCACACTAAGCTTGATGACCTGGACATAAGTTAAAGAAAGAAAGAAAAAATGCACGCACACAACAAAATGAAAAACAGAGACAAGGACGCTTACTAAATATCCAACTATGACGCTGTTGATTCGGTTTATAAGGCGTTAGTCATTTGTTAAAAAGCATAGCTTACAGCAATATCCAAATATTATTATACGCAACTGAAGTTGATCATATCCAGCTATGATGCTGCTGTGGCGTTATTAAAATCCATGATATCCGACTAAAATAAAGTCAAGTTATAACTCAAATTACATCTCTGTTTGTCTCTGTTTTTGAGACCAAAAACAGAGCTAATAAAAGAAAAGGTATCTTCGTGCAGTGGGAAGCAAAGAGGAGGAGGAGAAGTATCCATCCATCATTGCCATGGTTCTAAAATCTGATAACCAGTTACTTTCCTGCTTTTGTAGTGGATCTAAAGTTTGATACTCATGGAGGGAAGGGACATGTGACGTGAGAGCTGAATCAGAACCTCTCTGAACATGGTATTTCAACATGTGCTGCGAGAGAGAAAGCATAGACGGGACTTTATATGCAAGATAGAATGGGATGAATGATTGAGAGGGGGTGCATTATATTGGTTTGTGTGTCTTTGTGTGTGTGAACTTGATTATCGAACCGGCTTGGATTGAATGGACCTGTTAAGCCAGAAGAGAATGTGAGTGAATCAGGATAGTGCCAGAAGAGATGCAAGGATAATGAACACTGATTGACTAGACCTTTCTTGCCTTCACCCTTCCGTGCCATCATTGACCCTCCTCTTGCGCTTACTCCCCCCCGCCCCCGGCCCGCTTTCCCGTCTCAACCACGGTGTGCGTTTTTAAATTCTTTTATTTGTATTTTTTTCTTTTTCCAGATAAGATGCACGCATGTACCAACTTATATGTCCAGCTAATCAGGTTAACGGTGTTAATACCACCTCAGATAAAATTAACGGCGTGAATGTATCAGGGACCAACATTTTGTAACTGCCAAAATTCCAGGGACCAATACTATTTGTTTGAAATTTCAGGGACCAATACCAAAATTGACTCAAATTTAAGGGACCAAAATTTGTATTAACCCAAAGTAAAAATTAAAATTAAAGCAAACTTAAAAATTTTTAATAATTAACTATTTTTTTTATTCTAGTGATGAAATAATTAAAAGTGATTTGTATTAAATACGGAATTATTAAAAATACATCCATTAATGAAACAATGATGATAACATAAGTATAATTGTAACACGTCTACGAAAATTTTTTCCTTGTATGTATTTATACATTTGGAACTGAAAGTAATTCAAAGTAACATAAAATAAATTTAGGAAGAAAACATATAGACATATTATGTTTCTAAATATTAATTAATTTTATCATCTTGAGTTGTATAATATTTGTTGATTTGTTGATTAGTGATTTGTGGATTTTTTGATTGTCGATTACATAGTATAGGATAATAATAGCCTGAATAGTATTTGATAGGGAATGCATTAGGTGAAGGCAAACAAACTTGATTAAACTAAACAGCACTACATTCAACTTGGACTACACAGAAAACATAGGTAGGGATACTCAAACAGACATGTGACTTAAAGTGAGAAATGAAATGTGGGAGCTTAGTGTTCCTAAAGCTACGATAACTTGAACTCAACACAGTAACAACATGGAACTTATGAATCTAACTTCATAGTTCCTCCTACAGTTATAGGAAATCACAATGGACTCACAAACACTCTAACAAATAACACGCTACTTCTTCTTCTTAATGAGCTTATAGACTCTTCCTTTGTCTGGATCATTGGCAACTGAGACTTATGAAGAACTGGCAGAAACATCCACTTCAACATTTTTTTTGTTGGCCGACCTTCTCCTCACCTTGTTAAGCACTAGTGTCACCTGGTTGGCAAGCTCAGCAAGAGGAACGTCTTCATCTTTAGTTTTCTATGGTTGAGTAGACCTAGTGAGCAAGGGTGAGACATTTTCATAGCTATCCTGACTCTCAATAACTTCAACCAATAGAGGAACATCCTGGAGCAATAAAACCCAAACAAATCTAAACCCTTAATTAAGGACTTCAACAACAACAAGTAGATGCTAATATTATTGCTGCGTTTATTGTTATTGTATTCACGCATCCAAACCTGGCTATCATTGTTGGCGTCATGAGTATCAGCTTCACCAACTTCAGCACTTGCCTGTATAAACTACTGAATAAGGTCTTCACAAAAGGTAAATTGCCCAACGCTGATCACAAATGTTGGATGCTTCTTGTTATACTCTTTAAGCTTTATTTTTACAAGTAGTACCTTTCCCACTAGATCATTTTACTCATCTTGGAAATCATATATTGGCCAATTGTCCTGTGATCATTGATAATGTTATAGCATTAGTTCTTTCTTCCCCACCACATTTATCGTATTTTTTTAGTCTGCTATTAAACATGTCCATTTAACTGCCTTCACACTATCAAAGTAACCAAACCTGTTGCATGATACATTTCAACTCCATGGTTGTCTTGTTAATCAATTGAATGGCTTGCTTGTCCCAGAAGATCATTGAAGCAAATCCATATTCATCTTCTACTGTGTAGTGAATGCGGAGCCTTGCAATAAACAAATGACAATCATACCATGGGAGGATAAGAAGGGCTGTACAAATTAATACTGAATTCCTCATGATTCTTACTTTGGTTCTATAGCATCTGGAACTTTCTTGCAGTTTGGTCATACAATTGAAGTATCCTCCAATTTGGTTTTTGCAACACACTTTGAGCATCCATCGTAGGTCCATCCATGATAAGTCTTTAGCTTCTTAACTGTGCACTTAACCACA
Source organism: Neltuma alba (assembly GCF_004799145.2). Taxonomy (NCBI): domain Eukaryota; kingdom Viridiplantae; phylum Streptophyta; class Magnoliopsida; order Fabales; family Fabaceae; genus Neltuma; species Neltuma alba. The sequence continues at coordinate 211,817 of NW_021632985.1, forward strand.
AAACTCTCACCCTAATGTCATAAAGTCATATATCATTGCTATAACTTATAAAATCTCCTTATAGTGTTTTTTTTTTTAAATTTTTAACGTAAAAAGTCTATATACTAACAATGTGTTGCTGTTGAACTTCATTAGGGGTTACTTTCAGCTGACCATGAAGTGAGGTGGCACTTGAGGATTGGCTTGACTATGAAGATAACTGCTTATTATATGAGCACATCACAGGGGAGCTATCATCATCAATGCTATATATATGATGAGTTAAAAGTCATCAGTAATACATGAAAAAAAATTACAAACTATGACAATTGCAATATATGCTTAGAAAGTAGCTGTTATAAAATGTAATAACTAAAATATTAATAAATTAATAATTAATAATAGTAATTAATGATTTAATAAGAATGAAAAAATTTTGTAACTTCTAATTAATAGGTTATTTATCAATAAATGACAATTCACCAGATATACTCCATTATAACCTTTCAATTAATTCTTTCACTTCCTTGATAGGAGGGTTGAAAAATACTCTAGTGGTAGAGAATGAACTACACACAGTCGAAGCTCCTACAATCACGCCAAAAAGAATATCATTAATCTTTAATAATTAAAAACTAAATCAAACACAAAGAATATGAGTATATGAGCAACACCATCTTTGGAGAAACCAATCCTAGCCAAATTGAATAGGCCAACAACAGGAGTTTCCGTGTTTTGTAATTGAGCCATGAAAGCATCAGTTACACAATCATCAAAGAGTACGCACTCAATATCAATTTCCCTGCCAACACATAAGATGGGTTAACATTATGCCAATATTGAATTAGTGAATTATTGAAGTGTCAAATAGGCATTATGTGGCTCAAGAAATAAGTAAGTGGTCATACTGGGCATTAGTCAAGATAATGCGAAGCTTGAACTTAGTTTCATTATCCCTGCGAAACTCTTCAAGTGTGCCCATGGCTTTCACGAACACCAACACATTTGCCAAAAAAATATTAGTGACAACAATATCGTAAGATGATATTAATACTTCACGCACATTGTCCAGGGAAGAAAAATTTCATGATACCATAAAGATGGTTAACGTGGTGCTCTAGAGTTCCCTTCAAGATCTTAGAAATTGGGAAGAATGAATATGAATAGGGTGGGAGTGATACATTATGGTCTACGAAGTAAGTTTGTGGAGAGAAAGTGATCTTGAAAGCATGTGTTGAAGCCCTGTATTGAATTTCTATTCAGTGACACAATGAAGTTAGCAAATAAGTACATGTTCCCTTCCAGAATATTAGTTTTATATCTGTCCGTAATTTGCCTATTCAACACAGTTGCTTGAATGGTAGTCCCCTGTTTTAGAATGACCAATCATTTGTCAATATCTAAGGTTACAGAACTAAGTTGAATGAAATTATTACATGAAACAATACCTCCTCATCAAATAATAGCATTGTGACACCAAAAACATCACCAGGAGCAGCTTTTTGGTAGACATCCCATTTGTGCATAACCCTCACTATTATGCTCCAACATTCAGTATCGTCATGTAAGTTCTTAATCAAACTCAGCCACGCCATTTTTGCAGATCTGAACCAAAGTATGCGTGATACATCAGAAATGCAAGATTGAACAATATATAAATATAAAAAGCTACAAGTGCAAATACTATTAAAGAAATGAAAGAGAATGAAGATAAAATATAAAAACCCCCAACCTCTTATGTGATGTACGGATTCCAGATTAAGGTTGAGGATTACAAGGGTCAAATATGGGCTTTCCCACCAGCATATGTCTTTATATAAGCTTTTACCTTTAATGCATGGGTGGGAAAAGTCTGAAAATCATAATCTTGATTGGCACCTATGTGCACCTTCCTATTTGTATACCTTTGATTATCTACATAGCTATGCTACTTTATCATCAGACCAGACCATGGACCCATAAAGGCCCTTTATGTCAAAAAGTTGCTTTACAAAGTGAAAGCACTTCGTAATATAGATTTTTACTAAAATAGTATACAACTGACATGACTATTCATGACCCATAGCATATTGTAAGATATACTGCCCATATTCTTTTCATGCTTTTTGTTATCCATCAGTCTAACTATTCTCGAATTAGTGAAAGTTTGAGTTTTTAGATATACCTTTAACTTCTTTTAGTGAATCAAAAGTACTACCATGTTAAGCGAGATCCTACTTTAGACAACTCTAAACCATACTACCTATAGCCTACATTACAGCTAGACTTGGATGGATCTTATCCAAAATGTCTAGTTCTCACGATTTTGGTATATGACGAGATCAAATAATAAAATAAGAGACCTGAAGCATGTTGGCAAAATAGAAAAAGTGCCCTGGAGAATGACTTTATTACATGAAAGATTAAGAACAACCATGCCAGTATTGGTAGAGATCGAGACGTGTCATTACACTTGAGAAAAATTAAACATTAAATCATAGTCAAATGCGTGGTTAAAAGTACTTGACCATGCACATAATTTAGGATGCAAAAGTCAATACAATTATGTAAACATTATATATACATTGCATAATAAATATATGTCAATGTTTCTTCTAGATCGTTAAAAACTATAAGCCAATTGTGATAGATAAAAATATAAAGTAAAAACTAAAGATATAGCAACAAAGGATAAATGATAAACATGACAATCTAACAAATAGGAAATGGAAAAATGAAATCGTTTATTGAGATTTTGATTACGTGTAATAAGCCTATCAAAATGTAAAATCAACATCATGTTGCTATGGCAGCCTTCCTGACAATAAAAAAGTCACAAGATTCTAAAATGAAATACTAACACATGACAGCCAAGAGTTTATAGGTAGCTGTGTATATATTGAATGCCAGTATGCAAAAGAAAGAATTATTTCTGATTAAAAAAAATTATTTCTTTCACCGTTATTTTACTCATATTAGCATTGATGAATGTTAAGTTCTTACCTTAATTATGAAATATCTATGATCCCTTTCCATTTTCCTTTTTGTGGCCAAACTCTGATCCCATTTTTCATTAATAGAGTGACTGAGAACTTTAGTACTATAGTCAAAGAGATTTACTTATATTAATAAAATGTATAATTCAAAATCTAATATATATCTATATCAAATTATAACATAATGAAATATCTATGATATATATTATAAGGGACAAAAAACTTCTGGGCTTATGTAAAACTATTTTTATACCATACTAATAAAATGTATAATTCAAAATCTAATATATATTCTATATATCTATATCAAATTATAACATAATAAAATATCTATGATATATATCATAAGGGACAAACAACTTCACGGCTTCAGGTAAAAAAAAAAAAAACAACTTCATGGCTTATGTAAAAAAGATTTTTATACTATACTAATAAAATGTATACTTCAAAATCTAATATATATATATATATCCTTATACATCTATATCAAATTATAATATAATGAAATACCTATGATATATAAGGGACAAACAACTTCTCAGCTTATCTAAAAAAAATTGTATACCTTTCAATTATTTTCACTGATACTTTTAACCACACATTTGACTATGATTTAATGTTATATTTTCTCAAGTGCAATGACACGTCTCCATCACTATCAATACTGGCATGGTTTACTGTTACTCTTTCATGTAATAAAGTCATTTTGCAGGGCCCTTTTTCTATTTTGCCAACATGCTCTAGGTCTCTTATTTTATTATTTGATCTACTTATATACCAAAATCATGATAATTGGACATTTTGGATGAGATCCATCCAAGTTCAGCTATAATGTAGGCTACAGGTAGTATGGTTTAGAGTTGTCTAAAGTAGGATCTTGCTTAACATAGCAGTACTTCGGATTCCTTAAAAGAAGCCAAAGGTATATATAAAAACTCAGACTTTCACTAATTCGAGAATGTTTAGTTAGATATACCTTTGACTTCTTTTATAGGTAGCTGTGTATATATTGAATACCAACATGCAAAAGGAAGAATTATTTCTCATTCAAAAAAAAAAAGAAAAATTATTTCTTTCACCATTATTTTGCTCACATTGGCATTGATAAACATTAAGTTCTTACCTTAATTATGAAATATCTATAATCCCTTTGCTTTTTTTTTGTGTGGCCAAACTCTGATCCCTTCTTCATCAATAGAGTGACTGAGAACTTTAGTACTATGGTCAAAGAGATTTACTTATACTAATAAAATGTATAATTCAAAATCTAATATATATATATATATCTCTATATATCTATATCAAATTATAACATAATAAAATACCTATGATATATATTACAAGGGACAAACAACTTCTCGGCTTATGTAAAAAAAAATTGTATATCTTTCAATTATTTTCACTAATACTTCTCTTCTATATCTTTATTAGATTCAAGCAATTTAATCCAATCTCCTCCTCTCACTAGATGACATTACTAATTCTTTCTTCTGTAAAGAATTTGGATTAGATGATATTTATGTATTCAATTCGTATTTCATATGGTAAAAATTACTATGTCATAGCCACATACAAAAAGTTTAACACATACGCACGTAACATGGGAAAGCAAGTTGCAAATGTTATGGATAGCTATTCCACTAACATGACTCTACACAACGGTTAAAGAAAATATCTTAAAGGTGAAAGACATTTATCTGACACAGGAACATTGATAACCTCTCAAAATTCCTACTGAATTAAGCTGATTTAACATTCTTTTATTGGGTTTATAAGTCAATTTTGCAGGAAACAAAGCCTGAGGAAAGTAAAGAATGGAGAAGGAGCTGAAAAGAAGTATCCGCCGCGGCCTTTGGAAGAATCCGCCGCGGCGGATAACACAGAGAGGGAAGACTGAGCCTCTGTAAAATCCGCCGCAGCGCCCTGCTGCATCCGCCGCGGCGCCCGAGCTACATTAGGAAGCAACCCATTCGGTGAAATCCGCCGCGGCCTAGTATCACGTGCGCCGCGGCACCTGAGTGAGAATCCATTCTGTAATAGGCGCCGCGGCGCCTGAAGCAATCCGCCGCGGCGCCTGGCCCCTCGCAGCTGTGCGTTTTACTTCCTAACTTAAAAAATTAGGGCTTATAGAGTGAGAGAGGGGTTTTTCAGAGGGAGTTCGACTTTTGAGCAATTTTGGAGGCTGGCTCTGCTAGGGTTTGGAGTTTTGAGGCTTGGAACTTTTGGGCTTGAAGCTAGAAGAGATTCAAAGCTTGTATCTTAAATTTTCTGGGTTTCCTTCTTCTTCCCTTCTTGTTTCTACTATGACTACTAGATATTCCTATAGTTGTAGTTCTTTACTTGCCATGTATAGCTAAATCCGTTTTTCTAGGGTTATTTTGATCTATTGTATGGATTGAGATTTGGGTTTTACTATCTCTTTAGTGTTAATGATAATATTCAGTTGTTTTTACTTTGAGCTTAATGCTTCCTTTTGTCTGGCCATCATTTGGATTGATTGGTTGATTAGTTTAACTTGAGAAAGTTAAACTAATTCGTGAACTTAGGTAAAAACATGCTAGTCCAGAAATTTATTTGAGTGAATAGATGGTTTGTCGATTGATCAGAGATGTATTTGTTGACCTAGCATAGACTAAATGGGTATTGGTTTTTAAAGAGCAACCTTTTCAAACAAAAGCAAGAGATTGCTGTGTTTTAATGGTGTTTGCAACATTTGGTTTTGACTTGAGAAAGCTTAATCAATTCTATAAACCCAGGCTAACTGAATTTATTGTGAAACACTATTTGAGAAGTAATTAATCCAGTTTCATGAAGTACTTTAGTGAAGAATAACCCTAGTCTATTAATTGTTTCAAGGTCGATTCGATTTTATACTGCTTTAAACCATTGCTTTCTTAACTTTCATTTCACAAACTCTTTTACAACAATTATTTCACTTAACCTAATCAAATACACAATTATGATTTTTCAACTCATCTAGCCTTAGTCTCTGAGGGAACGATACTTTTTATATTACTTGCGACCCGTCCACTTGCGGTCAAGTTATTTGGTGAACAAGTTTTTGGCGCCGTTGCCGGGGACTAACGGCTAGAGTTTTTGAGGTTGATTGTCCTTATTGTGTGCTTGGTTACGCTTAAGTTCCATTTAGCATTTGTAGTAATTATAGGTAGTAGCAGTAGTTTATTTTGTTCATTTCTCTTGATAAGTTTGATACTTTTGTTTTTGATTTGAATGTGCAGGTAACCCCTGACGCATGCAAGGAAGACTGGAAGTTATTGTGGAAGAAGTTACTGAAGAAGTATCCAGGTCGGGAGAAACTGAAAACACACCGGAGATTCAACAACAACCTCAGTTACTTCCACCCGCCGCCGCCGCCGCCGCCACCACCACCTGAATCAGAATCAGAAGAAAACATGGCGGAGGAAGATGAGAACGATGTGTACACCCTGGATGACTATTTGGATAAAGAAGGGCAGACTTTTCACTCAAGTATCCGGTTACCAGACATTCAAGCCAGGAATTTTGAAATCAAGCCTGTTATGATTCAACTACTGGGGATGATGGGTACTTTTGAAGGAAATTTTAAGGATGATCCGAATGAGCATTTGACCAAGTTCATAGAGGTTTGTGAGAACTTCAAACAAACTGGGGTTACTAAAGATGCACTGAGATTGAGATTGTTTCCCATGTCATTATCTCACAAGGCGAAAACATGGTTGAATTCTTTACCTGAACACTCCATTAAGACTTGGGATGAGCTTGTATCTAAGTTCAAGGCCAGATTTATTCCAAGGGGCAAACGTGCTACATTAAGGGGTGAGTTGCTCTCTTTCGAGCAGCATCCGGATGAGCTATTTTATGAGGCTTGGGAAAGATTTAAGGATATGTGGAGAAATTGTCCAAATCATGAGCAGAAGAAATATGTTCTAATGGAAGCTTTCTGGAATGGATTGAATGATCAGACAGTGACAATGCTGAATACCGCTTCAAACGGAGGAATCGGAAAGATGAAGGTAAATGAGCTATATGAACTGTATGTGGCATCTAGCACTATGCAACAATATAACAAAAGAAGGCAAAGTTCTGGGAGACATAAGGAGCCTAGTTCTTCATCATCAAGGGATATTGCATCGCAACTTGAAGCAATATCTAAGAGATTTGACAATCTGGAATTGCAGATTAAGAAAGGAAATGCTGCAGGAGTTCATGCACTTCAGGCTCCGGGATACACTTGTGACCATTGTAATGAGGAACACCATTCTGATCAATGCCCATACACCTTGGAGACAGTCAATTATATGAATAATGCACAAAGAAGACCACAAGGGAACCCTTATTCTCAAACTTACAATCTAAATTTGAGAAATCATCCAAATTTCTCTTGGCGAAATGGGCCAAGTCTGAATCCCCCACAAATATTACCATCCGGTGCTAAACAAATGGGGCCTCCTGGTTTTCATGGTCAACCACAGCAAAATCAATTGCAACAGCAGCATCCTCAAAAGGAAGATTCCAAAATTGAGAAGATGTTTGCTCAATTATTGGCCAATCAAGAATCTGCAAGGGCTGAGAATAAGGCAACATTTTCTCTCTATGAAACTGCCATCAAGAATCTTGAGGTGCAAATGGGTCAACTGGCTTCACAAATGAATGTACTCACAAGAAGCAGCTTACCAAGTGATACCATTCCCAATCCAAAAAGGGATGGTAATGAAGAGTGCAAAGCGATCAATTTGAGAAGTGGAAAGCAGTTACCTGACATTCAGAGGCCTAGTCAGACCGGCAAGGACACCATTAACAGTAAGGCGACTGATCTTGATACAAATGAGCTTGCAGAAGAAGGTGGTATAGTAGAAGAGGAAGAAACCAAGAAAAGGAAACAAACAGAAGAAAATCTCACTGATGTGGTTCGAGGAAAGAAAGTAGAGGGTGAAACGGTTGATGATAAAAAGAGGAAGACAACTCCCCCTCTTGCTACACAGATGCCGCCGCTTCCATTTCCTCAAAGGTTCAAGAAGAAAGATGAAGATGTCCAGTTCAAGAAATTTGTGGACATGTTTAAGCAATTACACATCAACATCCCGTTTGCTGAAGCATTAGAGCAGATGCCTAAGTATGCTAAGTTTCTTAAGGATGTTCTCTCCAAAAAGAAGAGATTTGGTGAATTTGAAACGGTGGCTCTGACTGAAGATTGTAGTGCCATCTTGCAGCGAAAACTCCCACCCAAACTGAGAGATCCAGGCAGCTTTTATATTCCTTGTAACATAGGCAAACACTTCAATGGAAAAGCCCTATGTGATTTGGGAGCAAGTGTTAACTTGATGCCTCTAGCTGTATTCAATCGATTAAACTTGGGTGATGCAAGGCCAACAACAGTTACATTGCTCTTTGCTGACAGAAGTATCTCATATCCAAAAGGGATTGTAGAAGATGTCTTGGTGAAGGTAGACAAATTCATATTCCCAGCTGATTTCATTGTGTTAGACTGTGAGGTAGATTGGAATATCCCCATTATTTTGGGACGGCCATTTTTAGCTACTGCAAGAACCCTCATTGACGTAGAAAAGGGTGAGATCACCATGCGAGTAAATGATGAGAAGGTGATATTCAACATGAATCAAGCCTTGAAGTTTCCAGATGATTCTGCTCACTGTAATTGTATTGATGTGATTGATTCCACGGTGCAAGAGGAGCTGATTAACTCTTTGACCAAAGACCCATTAGAAGCATTGTTGATTGGAGAAACAAGTAGTATTGATGGCAAGGTTGAAGCTTATGCAGAAATGATGAGTATTGAAGCGTTTCCGTATCGAAAAGCTAAGACTTTTGAGCCTCTAGATGTGACTAGTGCTTTGAGCTCTCCTCTAAAGCCTTCTGTGGATGAACCGCCGGTGTTGGAGTTGAAGACTTTACCATCACATCTCAAGTATGCCTACTTGGGTAATTCTACCACTTTACCTGTGATTGTTTCTTCTAAGTTGTCCACGTTGCAAGAAGAGAAACTGTTAAGGGTCTTGAGACACCACAAGAAAGCTATTGGGTGGTCCATAGCTGACATCAAAGGGATCAGCCCTTCTATTTGTATGCACAAGATTTTATTAGAGGATGGTCACAAACCTTCTATTGAGCATCAAAGGAGATTAAACCCGGTTATGAAAGAGGTAGTCAAGAAAGAGATCCTTAAATGGCTTTCTGCTGGAATAGTCTACCCTATTTCTGATAGTTCATGGGTGAGCCCAGTTCAATGCGTCCCTAAAAAAGGCGGTATAACTGTAGTGGCTAACACCCAAAATGAGCTAGTTCCAACTCGTACTGTGACTGGGTGGAGAATTTGCATGGATTATCGAAAGTTAAATACAGCAACCAGAAAAGACCATTTCCCGCTGCCATTTATTGATCAGATGTTGGATAAACTTGCTGGGCAAGAATTCTTTTGTTTCTTGGATGGGTATTCAGGATACAACCAAATTGTAATAGCCCCAGAAGATCAAGAGAAAACAACCTTTACTTGTCCATATGGCACATTTGCTTTCAAAAGAATGCCATTTGGTCTTTGCAATGCTCCAGCAACATTTCAAAGATGCATGATGGCCATCTTTGCTGACATGATTGAGAAAACAATTGAAGTGTTCATGGATGACTTCTCTGTTTTTGGAGATTCTTTTGATTGTTGTTTAGATAATTTGGCGGCTGTTTTGCAAAGATGTGAAGAAACTAATTTGGTTCTGAATTGGGAAAAATGTCACTTCATGGTGCAAGAGGGCATTGTCCTTGGTCATCGAGTATCCAAACAAGGCCTAGAAGTTGACAAGGCAAAGATATCTGTTATTGAGCAATTGCCTCCACCAACAAGTGTTAAGGGTATTAGAAGTTTCTTGGGTCATGCGGGATTCTACCGTCGGTTCATTAAAGATTTCTCTAAAATCACTAAGCCTTTGTGCAATTTGTTGGAGAAAGATAGGGAGTTCAAGTTTGATGACACTTGTATGAACTCTTTTGAGGAATTAAAGAAGAAGCTCACCTCAGCACCCATTTTAGTGGCACCTAATTGGGAGCTACCCTTCATCATTATGGCAGATGCTAGTGATTTTGCCGTTGGAGCAGTTCTAGGACAAAAAGTAGATAAGGTCTTCCATCCCATCTACTATGCTAGTAAAACGTTGGATGATGCCCAACTTAACTACACTACTACTGAGAAAGAATTGCTTGCAGTGGTGTTTGCTTGTGAGAAATTCCGGTCTTATATTGTGGGCACCAAAGTGACTATCTATACGGACCACTCTGCCCTAAAGTATCTGTTTACCAAGAAAGATTCCAAGGCACGCCTAATTCGATGGGTCCTTTTGCTTCAAGAATTTGATTTGGAAATTGTTGATAGGAAAGGCACTGAGAACCAAGTGGCCGATCATCTATCTCGATTAAGTAGTGAAGCTCAACATGATCATTGTCAAGAGATCAATGCAGCTTTTCCTGATGAATGCTTGTTCTTTGTGGATAACTCAACTACTCCATGGTATGCAGATCTGGTTAATTATCTGGTTTGTGGAACTCTGCCACTAGACCTTAACTCCATCAAAAGAGGAAATTTCTTCACGATGCAAAGTTGTACTTCTGGGAAGAACCTTATTTGTTCAAAAGATGTGCCGATCAGATGATAAGAAGATGTGTTCCGGAGGTTGAGCAGCAAGATATTCTAGAGTGTTGCCACTCTTCAGCTTATGGTGGACATTTAGAGGAGAGAAAACGGCTGCCAAAGTCCTTCAAAGTGGTTTTTATTGGCCTTCACTATTCAAAGATGCATATGCCTTTGTGATTCGATGTGATCGATGTCAACGAGTGGGAAACATATCAAGAAGGAATGAAATGCCTCTGAATAATATTCTGGAAGTTGAACTCTTTGATGTTTGGGGAATTGACTTCATGGGCCCGTTTCCAAAGTCTCTAAATCAAGAGTACATTCTGGTTGCTGTGGATTATGTCTCGAAATGGGTTGAAGCTACTGCATGTGTATCCAGTGATGCTAAAACGGTGATCAAATTCTTAAAGAAAAACATCTTCACGAGATTTGGAGCACCTCGGGCTATTATTAGTGATGGTGGTTCTCACTTTTGCAATCATCAATTTCAAGCTCTGATGAAGAAATATGGTGTAAAGCACAGGGTAACTTTGGCTTATCATCCTCAGTCAAATGGCCAAGCAGAAATATCCAACCGAGAGATCAAAAGCATTCTTGAGAAGGTAGTAGGTGCAACAAGAAAAGATTGGTCATTAAAACTGGATGATGCTCTTTGGGCCTACAGGACAGCATATAAAACTCCGATTGGGATGTCTCCCTATCGGTTGGTGTTTGGAAAAGCATGTCATTTGCCTGTAGAATTGGAACATGGAGCTTATTGGGCCATAAAAAAGCTCAACTTTGACTTTCAAGCTGCTGGTGCAAAAAGGCTCCTACAACTGAATGAGTTAGAGGAATTTCGCCTTAATGCCTATGAAAGTGCAAGGCTCTATAAGGAACGGACCAAGAAGTATCATGATCAGAAAATTATTCCCAAGATCTTTGAAGCGGGCAAAAGGTGTTACTTCATAATTCCAAATTGAGACTATTTCCGGGCAAACTCAAATCACGTTGGTCAGGGCCATTCACTGTGGTACAAGCTGCTAACCATGGTGCAGTGGAGCTGGAAAATGAAAAAGGTGAAAGATTTCATGCAATGGCCAACGTTTGAAGCATTATTGGGGTGGAAAGGTGGATCGTCAAGTTTCCACGATCTACTTTGCTGAACAATCATAACAAAGCTGAAGAGTCAGGCTGAAGACTATAAACCAAGCGCTACTTGGGAGGCAACCCAAGCTCTAAACTTGCCTTTGATGTGTTTCTTTTATTTCAGTTGTGTTTTAGTAGATTTATGTTTGATCTTTGTTTTTGTAGGCCTCTTGGTTTATTCCTCAAACTTTGGAGCTCAGCAGGAGTGGTTGATTTCTAATTAGCGCAACCAGGGAAGTGCACCTAACTTCAATCTCTAGCAGTGGCATTGACCTTGTTGGTTTGAATTGTGTTAAATTGAGACTTGTGGGTTTTGCTTTTATGTGGTTGTTTGTCTTGTGTTTGTTTTTATGCTTATGCTTGTGTTTAGTCTTGTTTTATTATGTGTAGGGTTCTTGATTGTGGTAGGTCCGGTTTGTGTTTGTTAATTTTTCTTTGTATGCTTTCTCTGTGTGAGGCGCCGCGGCGTGTTTGATGAGAAGCCGCGGCGCCTAGTCTTCTTCTGAGTGCCTGTTCTGTATTAGGCGCCGCGGCCCCTGAGTTAATCCGCCGCGGCGCCTTAGTCCTAAGTTGAATGTCTGTCTCGGTAAAAACCGCCGCGGCTCCCTGATTAATCCGCCGCGGCGCCCTGCTTTGCCCAGCTGCAGCAATTCTGTGAAAGGCGCCGCGGCTCCTTTCATAATCCGCCGCGGCGCCTTCTCGCACTTCCAGATTTGTGTTCCCCGTTTTAGCCTTGTCATTTGTCTCAATACCCACTTTACCCAGATGTATCTGACCGGTTTTGAGGGTAAGTTCATTGATTTAATTTTAAAAAACCTAACCCTTTGGTCTTTTCACTCCCAAGCCCAATTTCAAGCACCACCCCTTTTCATATTAGATACCCCCGTCGGTTCCTCCTCTCCCTATCATATTCGAAATACTCTTTCCTTCCAGCTCAGAATTTTCTCTCCCTCTCCCGTCGCCTCGCCGTCTTCCGTCGCCCATCAGGCTCGCGTCGCCGGTCGCCGGTCGCCGAGCTTCTCCGTCTTCCACCGCCAGTCAGTGTCTCTACCGCCGCCGCCCTCATTTCTCCCCTCACCGTCGGCCTTCCTCTTTCCTCTCCTTTAGTCGACCGAATAGGTACTCTTTCTTACTCTTTTGTTTATTTTAATTTCTTCTAGTCTAGTTTAGATGGAGATGGGTAGTGTTAGGGTTGAGCTTTGTGGTTAGATGAATTTTTGAACTCTAGATGGTAGCATTTTGATTATCTGAAGTTACATTGTGGTTAGGTGATAATTGCTTATTACCCAACTATCTGTAAACATTTTGATGAAAATGTGATACATGTGAAATTGAGCGATCATAACTTGGACCTGATTTGAGAAAAGGATATGCTTGTCTAAATTTTCAATAACACCGGTTCATTACCCAAGTTATGTTGTTCTATTTCACTTGTAGCTGATTTGGAAATGTTATTCTGATCTAGTGAAATTAGTTTCAATTGGTAGCTACTGATGGTTATCTGATTTTGAAATCACTAGATATAGAAGAATCTTTGTAAACTTGTTTTGAATTGGAGGTAGTTTTATAATTCAGGTTGAGAAAGGGATTAATGGTGAGATTGTGGTCTAGCTCCTTGATTTAAGTTTGGGGGATAGTTTTTCTTTATTTTTAGGTTAGTTTTCTTCTTTTTCTTTGTTTTTGTGCTTAGTTTGTGTGTGGTGTGCTTTGTTTGTGTCCTCTTAGCAGGTAACAATCCAATGGCCCCCAGGAAGAAAGCCCGTGCCACCTCCCCTGATCCTCCAATTAAAGAGCTCATTGAGAAAAGAGGGTTGCATTTCGAAAGAGAATTCCCGTGCAAAAATAAATTCGGGTTCTATAAAAAAGCAAGGAAGCTCGTCTCCTCAATTTGATTGGTCCCAAAGGTGAGGGAATGAGAAGTTGGTCAGAAAATTCTATGTGAGGGTGGCTACAAACTTGAGTAATGAGATGTTTATAAGGTGCAAGCGTTTCCTCATTACTCCGGTGAGCATTAGGAATCACTATGAGCTTCCCGAGGTGGACAAGTGCCAATATCAGTATTATCTCAACCATCAGAAGGAGATTCCCCTCGATGCCATCTCAGCAACACTCACCGATTCTAAGGAGATGTGGGTGCGGCCTAAGAGAGGCCAGGCATATATCCTGAGAAAAGACATGATACCGGAGGCCAGGATTTGGTTGCATATTGTCACAAGAAACATTATGCCAACCACGCATCTCAGTGAAGCCCCAAGGAATCTGGCACTCCTGATTTATCTACTTATGATCAAGGCAACAGTAGATATACCAAAATTGATCTTTGATGCTATCTGGGATGCCTGCAGAGCCCACAATACAAACCTCGTCATGCCTCACCTCATCTCAGATTTGCTATCGAAAGCAGGGGTAGAGTGGAAAGACAAAGACCGCAAGTTCAAACCTGTGTCACCATTCAACTACTCTAACCTGGTGCCTGAACGAGAACAACAACGGATCACTGAAGCCCTGTTTGCTGAACAATTCCCTGACGAGTATAGGAGGCAACAGGAAGCTCAAGCCAGTGCCAGTGTTGACCCTACCACTAGAAGCTTGGATCTCCTTCATGAGAAATTGGACAGAGAGATACGTCACAGGAGACGTAGACAAAGGCGCATGGAGGAGTTATTAGTCCAGATTGCAAGGAACTTGGCCATTGATGCGCCGGATGTGGAGGATACAAGCACTGAGGCAGAGTCACCGGAAGAGGAGCAGAAGCTGGAACTTCTGGTGCTGGTATTGGCTCGGGCGATGATATGGCTGTCGATCCATATGAAGAGGGTGCTGAGGATCAGGGGGATGAGCATTCTGAGAGGAGGAGGACTAGCTGGGGCCATTTCTGCTGCTGTTGTTGCTTGCTTTGCTGTTTTTTTATTTTTGTGTGTTTCTGAATTTTCTTGCATTTTGGTCTTTTTTTGTGTGTTATTTGCTTCTATGATTCTGGCAAGGCTACTGATGGCCTATTGAATGATTCTGACTGTTGACCAATATCTATCATTGCTGATTTTCACAGCATTAACTATTGCGAAATGATTGAACATGTGAATGGTTAACAGATCTTTTGATTGATTAATTTGTGGATGTCTTTAGTAATTAATGATTTCATAATGCTTATCTGATGATGATACTATTGATAGTTGTGCATACTGATATACTTGTACAGGAAGCAAAGCGAAATTTTGACCTTTCATGCAGCGAATTTATTGTTTTTTTTCAATTCTGCCTGCATGCCCTGATCCTTACTTCCCATTGTTGACAGTGAGGACACAGTCAATTTTAAGTTTGGGGGTGAGGATTGAAATTTTTGGATAATAGGACAAAAGTTTTGTGGATAACAGAATTAAATTTGAAAATTTTGTGGATAACAGGGTTATATTTGAAAATTTTTGAAAGGTCATTTTGTTGAGAAAATTTTGAAACAGCTGAAACAGTAGAAATTTTGTCAGCTTAAATTTTTGCTCGGTTGATTTTATGAAATATAAGCTGAAGTGGCAAGTGGTAGTTGAGGATGTATGAATGGTCCAATGATTGAACAAAATGCTTGGTTACTATGCTTGATAGGAAGTTTTGAATTGCTTTTCGAGACTTGATTTGTGAGGTTGAAACCTATGTTTCTTTAATTTTGGAGAAGCTAATGCACTAAAAGGGTCAAGACATTTCAAGGGGTTATGTTGAGGTTGAGTGGATAAGTTAGCCTATATACTCTTGTTTCAACTAAATTGTTTCATAACCTTCTTATGATTTCTCAAAGTTTATAGTTTGTTCTATATGAATTTGAAAAAGGATTAGGGCAGTTCTTAAATGCGTTTGAGCCTTTCAAGCTGACCTTATAGGTTTTATCCTTTGAACCCATGCTTTGAGCCTTAAAAAATATATATATATATATATGTATCAGTTTTGTTTCAAACCCTAACCTCTTCCTAACCCAAAACCAATTAAGAAAAACCATGAAATCCCTAGCTTTGAGATAAATGGAAGTTGAAAGGATAAGGGGTTTGATGAAATGTGGAGATTTTGAAAGGTTGAAAAGGGTAGTCAAGTATTCTGACAAGTTAAAGTGTCAGGTGCTAAGTTGTTTTTACTTTGAAAAAAAAAACAAAAACAAAAAACAAAAAAAAAACAAAAAAAAATTGTATACTTATCTATATACAAATAATTGTGGTACAAGTTTGGGAGAATGAAAGTGGTTGAAGTAAGTTCTGATTGTTGGATATCTATTTATCTCAAAGTATTTGTATGATCTACTTTCCCCTTTCTTTCTTAAACCATTACCTCTTGGCCACGTTATAAGCCGAAAAGTCCCTTTGATTTCAAATGTATATGGGGTGAGCTGTAAACAGAGAGAGAGAAGAAGTTAGGATTATGAAAGGATACGGTTGAAGGTTAGTATGTTGGCTAAAGTCTCTCATTCCACTGAAACAGTATCTTAAGAGATGCTCATTGACTCTATACACACACTCACACTCCAAAATCATTGAAAGTTTGTTTTAAGTTCATGAAACTTGTTTCTTTGGGTGATTCAATAATTTCCTATCCTGTATAGTATCTTGAGCATTTAATGAGGATACAACTGTTCCTACAATCTTTAATGTGCAATTTTGTCACTTAGTCGCTGGTTTGTTGTTTTACTCGAGGACGAGCAAAAGTGTAAGTTTGGGGGTGTGATAACCTCTCAAAATTCCTACTGAATTAAGCTGATTTAACATTCTTTTATTGGGTTTATAAGTCAATTTTGCAGGAAACAAAGCCTGAGGAAAGTAAAGAATGGAGAAGGAGCTGAAAAGAAGCATCCGCCGCGGCCTTTGGAAGAATCCGCCGCGGCGGATAACACAGAGAGGGAAGACTGAGCCTCTGTGAAATCCGCCGCAGCGCCCTGCTGCATCCGCCGCGGCGCCCGAGCTACATTAGGAAGCAACCCATTCGGTGAAATCCGCCGCGGCCTATTATCACGTGCGCCGCGGCGCCTGAGTGACAATCCATTCTGTAATAGGCGCCGCGGCGCCTGAAGCAATCCGCCGCGGCGCCTGGCCCCTCGCAGCTGTGCGTTTTACTTCCTAACTTAAAAAATTAGGGCTTATAGAGTGAGAGAAGGGGTTTTTCAGAGGGAGTTCGACTTTTGAGCAATTTTGGAGGCTGGCTCTGCTAGGGTTTGGAGTTTTGAAGGCTTGGAACTTTTGGGCTTGAAGCTAGAAGAGATTCAAAGCTTATATCTTAAATTTTCTGGGTTTCCTTCTTCTTCCCTTCTTGTTTCTACTATGACTACTAGATATTCCTATAGTTGTAGTTCTTTACTTGCCATGTATAGCTAAATCCGTTTTTCTAGGGTTATTTTGATCTATTGTATGGATTGAGATTTGGGTTTTACTATCTCTTTAGTGTTAATGATAATATTCAGTTGTTTTTACTTTGAGCTTAATGCTTCCTTTTGTCTGGCCATCATTTGGATTGATTGGTTGATTAGTTTAACTTGAGAAAGTTAGACTAATTCGTGAACTTAGGTAAAAACATGCTAGTCCAGAAATTTATTTGAGTGAATAGATGGTTTGTCGATTGATCAGAGATGTATTTGTTGACCTAGCATAGACTAAATGGGTTTTGGTTTTTAAAGAGAAACCTTTTCAAACAAAAGCAAGAGATTGCTGTGTTTTAATGGTGTTTGCAACATTTGGTTTTGACTTGAGAAAGCTTAATCAATTCTATAAACCCAGGCTAACTGAATTTATTGTGAAACACTATTTGAGAGTAATTAATCCAGTTTCATGAAGTACTTTAGTGAAGAATAACCCTAGTCTATTAATTGTTTCAAGGTCGATTCGATTTTATACTGCTTTAAACCATTGTTTTCTTAACTTTCATTTCACAAACTCTTTTACAACAATTATTTCACTTAACCTAATCAAATACACAATTATGATTTTTCAACTCATCTAGCCTTAGTCTCTGAGGGAACGATACTTTTTATATTACTTGCGACCCGTCCACTTGCGGTCAAGTTATTTGGTGAACAAACACTTTGTCCACTATGAACTAATTTAAAATTACTGAAGCACTATAATTGTTGTTCATACTCATGCCTATTTGACCTAGGATAATTTGATAGTCATCTACTAAGCCTACTAATGATACATTAACATCTACATACAACAGCCCCGTACAAGAATTGATGTAGATGGAGACATGTCACTGACTCTAACATATTAGTCAATCTGGTAAGAATATATATTTTAATATTAGAATTTGTATTGATATTTGAAGAAATCTAGTTAGAATTTATACTCTAATATTAAAATTTGTTATTCAAAATCTAATATATATATATATCAATTATAACATAATGAATTGAGAACTTTTTTTATTAGTTATAAACAATAATCTTATTTAGTAATCATTTTTCTCCACAGTAACAATTATAGAAAAAACTGGACCTTATTACTACAACATATCTATGTATATTATATTATGTAACTGAGGAATATGAGAAATTAATCCAAAATCTATTTTGATTAACTACTGCCATCTATGTGCGTGCGTGTGTGTGTGTATAGATATTATATTATAGTGTAAGCTTGACAAATTGATTTCTTCATTTCATGTAATTTATATATGAAATACATGAAGTTACATATCTTGCAATAATAATGTACTGTTTTTGCTTATAATTTCTGTAAGCCAAATATGCTACTTTATGAGGAAAGCCTTGGTTAAATAAAATGAAACAGAGATGTGCTTATTGGAGAAATATTTCCCACAGATATAAAATAGAAAATTTTTTAACCTAAGTCATGAGATATTTCTAACTACTGACATGCTCCTAAATAAGTGAGTCATCAAGTCATCTAATGCTGCGGTAGAAGACTATAATTGTTGCCCTTATCCATAGCCATTTGACCTACTTAGGTTGATTAGTATAAAGGGAAAAAAACCTACTTATAATAAATATGGCATGCAATATGCACTATGACTATCACAACACCTGATATATACACAAATATATGAAATAACCAATCAAGTTGGCAACAAAAAAGCAAAATATCCCATCAAGCTGAAGAAATCTGGTCAACCCTCTGTCATCTAACCCCATTCCTGAAACGACTCAAGGAAGTTTGACTCAGTTCTTTTATTTATCAACTCTGATGAAAGTGAGCTACATCTCATAGCTATGAGCAGGATTTAATGAATACTAATTAATGGATACTAATTTTTAAAAGCTAACACCATATTGTTTAGTTGGGAGTCTGAGCATTATCGGTTCCAGCAACACCGCAATCTCACCTATTAATAAGTACCAGTCTTCACTTCCATAACCAACACAAGCTTCAACCAACCAAAGAGGACAACAAACGATGAGCACTATGGAGGATTTCATTAGTTTAGAGTTTTTCAACTTACTATGCTGCCAGAGGAACTATAATGTCACAAGTGTTCATGTCATCTGCGGTCCATTGATAGTTCTCATGACAAGAGATGCACTTACAGGTAATAAAATATTCCACACCGCTGTTACTAAGGAAGTCACTGTGGGATCTTTAGGTTGGTATGCAAAAACATACTTTATTATCAAATGCATTTACTGAATTATGAGGTGCCAAGGTTTCTACTATAAGCTATTAGAGTGTACATAAAGATATGACTACAGTGACTATAAGCATTACAAGAAGATTTTATGTGAACACATGGGTAACCCGCGTGTGGCTATGCCATGGATGAATCATGAACCTTTGCTGATTCATGACTTGTATTTAGAGGCATACATGAAGATCTTCCCCATTATACAAACCCATACTATAAGGATAACTCGCATGGTGTACCGAAGAGTTGAATCAATAACCCTAAACCTTGACCCACCTGCTGAAAACAATGATACTGCATATGAAGCTTTGAACACTGAAGCAGATCTTCCACGTACAAGCAATTTTGAAGCAGAGTTAGGTTTTGCATCAAGCAGTGATGACGATGAGTGACTCAAGCTTTCTTGCTAGCTATATGTATGGAAGAAGCCATTGATGATTTGTGGCACCTTAATATGCAGTATCTTTTACTACTATTTTATTTTAATAATAGTATCTTTAGCAGTATCAACTCATTGGTATTAATCCTCTTCTTTTTTAATTATGTATTTATTCTCTACTCCTCGTTTCACTTAATAAAAAAACCATATCATATTTTCTTCCTCCTTCCAACCATGAAATCCCCTACTCAGATAGCATCAAATTAATAAACTAACCATCAAGAAACATGGTTGACTATAGCATCAAATTACACAACCATACATGCTGTTGTAATGACGTGTCTTGAAACTATCCTTAACCAAACATACTCAGCACGCTAAATCTATAGCCGAAACACTGAAACTACATAAACACGTCTTCCAACTAAACATACAGTCTCATAGTTGGATATCAAATACTAAACCAAAGAAAGTACACTAACATGACACTAGTAAAAAAAACGACAACATTGAAACTTTGCCAACATGTATTTGTCTTCATTCACTTAGATTAAATCATTCTTCAACTTTTGGACCTAATGATAGGTTGGGTCAAACTTCACCTTTGTAGCATCACTGTAAGAGAGCTTCAACAGGCAACCTAATAAAGGAAACCACACATTTTGCCATAAGACAGTGTTAAGTAATAATGCACTAAAAGAACTACACAACAATGAGCTTAGATAAGATACTATCCTTCACTTACCATTTTCAGTAGGTATTCCACTAATTACATACTCCATAATGTTAGAAAGCCCATGATACTTGCCTATCATTATGCATGAGAATAATATCCCTGATTGTATGCTATCATTAATTGTAGTTTATTACTGAATGATTCTAACCGGATTACTCTCACCGTCCAAACCCTATATATTGTAATCATCTCATATGGAATAATATAATGGAGCGAAATATTCAGAATTTCGATATGGTATCAGAGCTATGGGGTGGGATCCATCCTGAACCCCTACCGTAAACAGAGAGAGCGAGGAGAGAGAGTGAGAGAGAGAGAGAAATGCCGACGTCCTCAGATCTGAAGGCCAGAGAAGGACGTGACCGACACCACCCCTCCAATCCTCACCGGAATCCTCCGATCGGCGCGTCCCCAGAAGCCGGCGTCCAACGGAGCAACGCGTGAAGCTCACGCGCCGTCACAAGCTTCTGCGCGTGAATCCCACGCGCCGTCACAAACCGCCGCGCGTGAAGCCCACGCGCCGTCGCCAGATCCATCCCAGTACAGTACTTCGTCCAGAAGATGAATCCATCAGACTTTCCACCACTTTTTGGGTCTGTTCATAATATGCCTGTCACAAAGGCACCATTCCAATGGCTTTTATGTCTGGCACATCCTCAAATACTCAAGGTACTCCTTCACCAGTAGCCCCCTCTAAAACTTCTGATTCGATGCCAGATTTGACAACAGCCACTGAACAGCAACCTATGATGGTGGCTCACAAACTAAATGGCAGCAACTATCTCCAATGGTCCCAGAGTGTATTGATGTATCTACGTGGGAAGCGTAAGGAGAAATATATCAATGGAGAAGCAAAACAACCGGCATACAATGATCCCAATTTTGACACCTGGTTCGCTGAAAATAATCAGGTGATGTCTTGGCTATGTAACTCAATGACTCTCGAAATCAGTGAGGGATACCTTCTTGCAAGCACAGCCAAGGAGATTTGGGATGCTGCTAAGCGCACTTACTCTACATTGGACAACACTGCTGCTTTGTTGGACCTAAGGAGGCAACTCAAAGAACTGAAGCAAGGAAACTTGACTGTAACACAGTACTACAGTACTCTGACAAAGATATGGCAGCAATTGGATCTCTTTGAAGTACATCCTTGGAAGAATATTGATGATGCTAATTACTACAGACAGCTAGTTGAAAAGGGACGAACATATGATTTTCTGTTGGGCCTGAATGATGCTTTTGAAGAAGTAAGAGGCAGAATTATGGGTCTAAAGCCCCTTCCATCCCTATTTGAAGTCTTCAGTATGGTTAAGTTCGAAGAAAGTCGGAGACACCTCACCCAGGGTAACCAAACTCCAGTTGATGGCTCAGCTTTAGTCACAAGGGGACCCCAGACATCAGAGAGCTCTGAAAGAAAAGGGAACAAGTGGTGCAATCACTGTAACAAGAAAGGCCACACCAGAGATGAATGCTGGAAACTACATGGAAAGCCAACCCATGGGAAACAGCAACAGCGTCGAGATGGAAAAAGCCACCACACCTCCTCCGAGGAAAGAGGCGATGATGGAGATCGCTTAACCAAAGAAGAACTTCAACTGCTCCGTAAGATGCTTGAAAGGCAAAACTCATCAAAAAAGGTTCCCAACGTGAACTTGATTCAGTCAGGTAATTCTATTATTGCTCTTAATGCAATGGTCACTAGTGATGAGACATGGATTGTTGACTCTGGTGCTACAGACCACATGACTGGTAATAAATCCCTCTTCAAAACTCTCAAATATTGCCATGAGAACCTCCGAGTAAAAGTGGCAACTGGACTATATACTAAAGTTGAGGGTGTTGGCACTGTGGCCCTCTCTGATGATTTGGAAATTCATAATGTTTTGTTTGTTCCTGCTCTCACTTGCAATCTTATATCTGTAAGCAAACTGACTAAAGGACAAGTATGTCGGGTGATCTTTGATGATGTTAACTGTGTTTTTCAGGATTCGATCTCGGGGAGGAAGATTTTGACTGCTAAGGAATGGGATGGACTCTACTACTTTGAAGGAAAGGATATGAAGACAAAAGGAGCAAGGAAGGCTATGGTTAGCCCCAATTCTCGAAATAAAAATGTAATGTTGTGGCATCAAAGATTAGGCCACCCCAGTTTTGATTATATGAAGCATGTGTTTCCAACATTATTCAATAAAAATTCTTCTCCTTTCCAATGTGAAACTTGTCAAATTGCCAAACAAACTCGCACATCTTTTCCCAAGCATATTTACAAACCCACTAACCCTTTTACATTGATCCACACCGATATTTGGGGACCTGCTAGAACCAAAACCCGAACAGGCACAAGGTGGTTTATCACATTCATCGATGATCATACACGGGTTACATGGGTTTATCTTATGAAAGAGAAATCCGAAGCCTTACAAATTTTCAAAAACTTTTACTCTTTGTGAAAACCCAATTCCAAACTCCCATCAAAGTACTGAGGAGTGACAATGCCAAAGAGTATGTGAGTGGAGCCTTTAGGGAATTTCTTGAGCAACAGGGAATCCATCACCAAACCTCGTGTGTCTATACCCCACAACAAAATGGCGTTGCCGAGCGGAAAAATAGGCACCTTTTGGAAGTAACCCGAGCCATTATGATGGAAAGAAATGTTCCAAGCCTGTTTTGGGGAGATGCAGTGCTAACTGCAGCCTATCTTATTAACCGAATGGCCTCCAAATTCTCAACTTCCAAACCCCTATTCAAAAACTCCTTGAGACCTATCCCGCCTCACCTATCATCAATACCATCCCACAAAAGGTCTTTGGGTGTGTTGTCTTTGTCCATAAACATGATGGGGAAAAACTAGGTGCTAGAGCCGAAAAATGTCTTTTTCTTGGGTATTCCTCAACCCACAAAGGATATAAGTGTTACTGTCCCTCTACCAGAAAACTCATAATCTCCAAAGACACAGTTTTCTATGAGGATGATGCATACTATCCCAAATTACCCATTCAGGGGGAGAACTGTGGAGTAGAATGGCTAATTACCCCTGAACCTGAGACCAACGCACCTCCTAATCCTCCAGAACTCTATACACCGCACGAAGAAATCCCTGAACCTGAACCGGAAACCCCTAAACCTACACCTCAACCAGAACAGCCCAAAACCCCCACAAACAATACTCACACAATGGAAATGAATGCTGAAATTGATGCAGGGGTGACAGAGCACTCAAGATCTCAATCAAGTGAACAAGACAGTAGTAGTGGGGTTCCTTCCATTTCAAGGCAGCAACATGATTCCAATCCGGAGTTGGATCCTGAAGAACTAGGATGGCCTATTGCACTTAGAAAGGGGGTAAGGTCTTGTACTCAGCATCCTATACAACGATTTGTCTCTTATGGCAATCTATCTGCTAGAATGCAAACCTTTGTGGTGAATAGCTCACAGGTGAAAATTCCAGAAACATTTCAACAGGCCATGAAAGATCCTAACTGGAAACATGCAGCATATGAAGAGTTGAAAGCCCTGAAGGAGAATAACACGTGGGATATAACCACACTTCCTAAGGACAAGAAAGCAGTGGGTTGCAGGTGGATCTTCACACCAAAATTCAACCCTGACGGAAGCATCAACAAGTACAAAGGGAGATTAGTTGCAAAAGGGTACACTCAAACTTATGGGATTGATTATCAAGAAACGTTTGCTCCCGTGGCAAAGTTCAATACCATCCAAGTACTCTTATCCCTAGCTGCTAATCTTGACTGGTCCCTACATCAACTGGATGTAAAGAATGCTTTCCTAAATGGAGACTTAGAGGAGGAAGTATACATGGAAGTTCCAGATGGAGTAATAGCTCCACCTAATTCAGTTTGCAAACTGAAGAAGTCATTATATGGCCTGAAACAGTCTCCACGGGCATGGTTTGATAGGTTTGCCAAAGCAATCAAAAGGTTTGGTTACAACCAAGGACAAGCTGATCACACTCTTTTTGTCAAACGCAATGATGGAAAGGTAACGATCCTAATTGTGTATGTGGATGATATAGTCATAACTGGTGATGACGAAGCTTCGATCTCTCAACTCAAGAAAGCCCTGGCTAGGGAATTCCAAGTGAAGGACCTAGGTCAAATGAGGTACTTTCTCGGAATGGAGGTTGCTAGGTCCAAAAAGGGTATAAGTGTGTCACAACGGAAATACACGCTTGATTTACTCCATGAAACAGGGATACTTAGGGCTAAACCGAATGGAACACCTATGGAAGAGTCATGCAATCTGGAGGTTAAACCAGAAGGGGTACCAGTTAACTCAGAAAGATACAGAAAACTTGTGGGTAAACTGATCTACTTGACCCATACACGACCTGACATTAGTTATGCAGTTGGGGTGGTAAGCCAATTTATGCACCAACCTCAGGAAGAACATATGGAGACTGTGTACAGAATCCTTTCCTACCTCAAACTCAATCCTGGAAGGGGAATATTCTTTAAAAAGGGGAATACAAGAAACATAGAAGTCTATACTGATGCAGACCATGGGAGAGCTGTAGATAACAGGAGATCTGTCACAGGTTACTGCACCTATGTTTGGGGAAACCTTGTGACTTGGCGAAGCAAGAAACAGACCGTAGTCTCAAGAAGCAGTGCTGAAGCTGAACTAAGAGCTGTAGCTCTAGGGGTGTGTGAAGGAATGTGGGTGATTAGACTCCTGAAGGAATTGAGAATTCCCTATGAAGGGCCAGTGAACCTCTGGTGTGACAACCAAGCCAGTATTGAAATGACAAAAAATCCAGTGTATCATGACCGAACAAAACATGTCGATATTGATCGGCATTTTATCAAAGAAAAGGTAGAAGGTGGTATCATCAACTTAAGCTATGTGCATTCGATTGATCAGATTGCTGACATCATGACTAAACCTTTAGCCAGAGTCAAGTTTGAAGGGCTTCGAAGCAAGCTGGGGATGGTTGACATCTACTCTCCAGCTTGAGGGGGAGTGTTAGAAAGCCCATGATACTCGCCTATCATTATGCATGAGAATAATATCCCTGATTGTATGCTGTCATTAATTGTAGTTTATTACTGAATGATTCTAACCGGATTACTCTCACCGTCTGGACCCTATATATTGTAATCATCTCATATGGAATAATATAATGGAGCGAAATATTCAGAATTTCGATACATAAGAACAAATACATCCTTCTTCATTGTGATTGCGTCGTACTCATCCCTCACTGCCTTAACCCAGCTTCCATGCAAGATGCATTTAACTTGGTCCCTAGCCCTATTTATTTCAGAAAAGTGAATGCCACTCACTTAAATGTATTATATTTAGTCCAATCGCCAAAATAATAGGTAGTAGAGAAAGAAATCTTGCCATAAAGTACTCTTCCGACGTGTCTTAAGTATCATAACAAATTCTTTCTCATAAAAGCCTCTATATTTACTCAGCTTCACATTGGAAATATAATTGACAAAGCCACACATGTCTATAACCATAGTAAATTGCTGATAAGATATATTGCAATCATTTCATATAGTTATGAATGGATAATCAAAAGGTCAAAATGGGTTATAGAAGCCGTTGTGATATACCAACCTAGAAATCTATTGTCGTCCTTCAACGCCCAAGATATATCATGCATAGCCTTCAAATACAAGCTCCTCTCAAGTGGTAAGTCCAGACATTCATTCAACACCAAGGATGGAATAAGCTCTATGTGGTATACTTGGTGAACACGCTCACCGCCTACTGCAACACGCATTCCAGAGATAATGTAACACCTAGCCCTTGACATCCTCCATGTGAATCGTTCCATGGCTTCATCACTCTTCATGTAGCAAAGCATACCGATACCCTACAAGACTTGCAACAAAGATTAGCATCCCTTCAACAAAAGTACATACTGATAAATAATAAATGGTCACAACCTTCTCATCATATATCACAAAGTCCATTGACATGTTTTCCTTCATGGGACGGTGTTGGTGGCCTATGAAATGGCCAAGATCCCAAGGAAATATTCTATCAATCTTCACTGTTACCATCTTCATAGCCACACCTGGCTCAAGATCATTAAGAAAAGCCTTCAGTAAGAAATACATCATCTTTGACAAAATATTCCTACAAATAATAGAACAACAATTTATTTTTAAGCATGGATAAGACCAGTACTGATGAGTATGCTTTATTAACTCCCAAGTGACGGCTCATCAATTGTCTCAACCAGCATACATAACTAATAAATGGATAGCATTTACTTTTTTTAAAACAATGAAAACCGTACTAAATACCACACACCTGATTAAAACGATGAGTCCAGTAATATGCTAGCAAAATAAGATGAACTAAACAAACTCTTCCACCGTATATCTAAGGTGAAAAGATGAGAACAAACATAAGAGAAGAGGTATAGAGAATGTAAGAAATGGAGAGATAAATGCCTCATGGATGAATCAGGTCCCTATATATACCAATGGTACCAAAGATCAAGTCATCTATCAATTAGCTGGCTTGAATGGAGCCCAACGCACTATATTTAAATAATATCTTCACTTATCTGACTTGTGAACAGTGTTTTGAGTCTGGAACCAAGAATAAGCCATATTGCAATCGGCTTCCCAGAGTATCTTGTTATATATTGATGTGAGGTTTAAAGTTGGAGAAAAAAACCCACTATGCAGTCTCACGTAAACAATTTGATCATTAAAAAGTCTTATGATAAGTTAGCAGTATGCAATGACAAATTTTAATACAGTAAATGATGAAAAGTCCATACTACTTACTTATTTTGGGAGTTTTTAATGATTAGATTACTTAATTTTTCCTTTCAAATTAGATTAGGGCTAACTCTAAGCTTTGCAACAAAGGCCCACATAACAGATGAGGCTTAAAATTCGGGATAATGATATACCACTCTGTTCTTATTTATAAGTTACTTGTAAAGAAAAAATATGTTTCCAAATATAAGTCACTTATAGGGTAATTAATGAGCTTTTTTTAATTTTATCCTTGTTGACTTAATAAATGCAAAGAGAGATATAGTAAATCGATGAGAGGAAATATAAAATATATTTTAATATCCTTTCTTTAATAATAGTAAATGTGAAAAAAATTATCAATATAATGTATTTCTTGATTTGAATGTTGGTAGTATAAATAAGTTATAAATAGAAGCAAAACAACAACCATGAAGTTGGTTTGTCTTTTGCATCTATTTTCAAAAACATCAACTAAGAAATCTCAATTATAAAGGCCTATCTTGTATAAAAAACCAACCAAAAAAAAAAAACAAGGCCTATCATGAAAAGAGGCCTTTTGAAATTTATCTGTGGCCTAACTTCTCATTTTCACATTGTGGGCCATTTTTCTGAAGATGATAGACATAATTTCAACACAGCCCAATTGGCTTTATAGTCATTAAGGATTCCAACAATATTAAAAGTGTACACAAGCAAAAGAAGCATAGATTAACGAGAAAATCCATTTTAAAGGCAGTCATAATACCCAAATTCAAAATCATGTCTCTAAATCTAACAAATTCTAATCAATGATTTGGACCAAAATAGATTTTTAAAATGTTGGGTATACTGTAGGGCTAGATTGAGAGGCCCGTCCTGATGAATAGGGATAGGATAAGAAACTTATAATGTGTCTTGTCCTGTCTTAGTGTTGTAGCAGTCCCAATGAGAACGAAGCAGGATCAAGATGTCCCTTTTGTTTTTTGTAAAATGTTTTTTGTCATGTGGTTGGACTTATTGCATTAGATTTTGGTTGTTTTTTAGTTCTTTGGGCTTAGCCCTTATGAAAGCATCTTTTTGTTTTCTCTTTTATTTCTTTAGGGTTTAGGATTTAGTAACATAATAATTCTAAAATTTATTTTCACCATTCCAAAAATCATAAGCAAGTATACAAGCTCTAAATAAATAATAACCATTTAACTACATATGTGCTGTTTGGGAAAGCTATAAAAATAAACATTTTGTATTACACATATCTTAAATATTTTGTATTTTTAAATATGTTGTATTTTTAACATTTAATAACTATAATATGATAAAAAAATTTAAAAAATATTACTACCAGGACAAGACGACCTCGTCCTTTTTTTTTTTATCTTATCCCGAAAAATTTCAGGACAGATTTATCCCAACACTAATTAGGTTTTATATTAAGAACCGAAGGAATATATATGTGTGTGAAAAAAATTTTCTCATAAAACATAAAAGATTGTTATTTTAAGTGAACTAATTTTTCTTAGCTCTTTGGCTTATAAACTGGTTAAGAAAAATATGGCATGGTTCATTTGCATGCTATCAATATTCCCATGTCTTTGGCATAAGCAAGGTTTTTATTTTCCTCAATTAATTTATTCCAGTAATTAATGAGAATAATTTACTTGTATTGGCTCTTCTTATAAATGATAATCATACATCCAATTGTGCTTTTTGCATCATATATGTTCATGAATACTAGTATAATAACAAGCTGTTCCTCACATAAAAATCAAAGATGAAGCTGTCAATTCCTCAATTTGTTTGTGTCGTCTGGGAAACATACTCAGTGATGTCGATAAGGTTCTAAAGATGATCTGTCCATACATAAAGCTTTAATTTTGAGGAGACTTAATGGAGAAAATGAATGTGAAGGACGTCATAATTGTGTGTCAAATGTTTGGGAAAATATTAAGTTGTTTATGTCCACTAAATCAAGTTCACGAGTAAATTTACAAATACCCTCATGCGCATTTTAACAAAACTAATAATAATAGAGCTTTAAAAAAGAAAATTTTTTTTTGTCATACAATTGTATCAAGGAGAGCATTGCTGGTTACATAACTTGTTGACTAGATGATTTTGGTAAATTTGTTCCGTTTTTTTTCCCCAAAAAAGCCCGACTGTCATTAAAAAACAAAGAGAGAAAGAGGGATAGAATGATAGAATATTTAATTTTGATTTTGTAGTTTATGTGAATAATAAATTAATTGTGGTCATGTTGGTTTTAATTCCAGCGCAGGCCCAAACAAATATCTTCGAATTGAAGTTGCTTTTTACTTGCGGGAAGTAAATTTGAGCCATCCAAACCTGATCCCAAACAACAGACTCATTCAGTTAAAGAAAATATAGGATCACTTATTGGCATACTGCAAAACGAAGAAGCCATCCATTGGTCAATCGGTTTGTGCCGTCAAGAAAACAAATTCTCAATGATATGGATTAGGTTCTGAAGAATCCTGTCCATAAAAGCTTTA
The DNA here is from genome assembly GCF_004799145.2 of Neltuma alba. Classification (NCBI taxonomy): domain Eukaryota; kingdom Viridiplantae; phylum Streptophyta; class Magnoliopsida; order Fabales; family Fabaceae; genus Neltuma; species Neltuma alba. The sequence goes on from NW_021632985.1 coordinate 241,496, forward strand.
GACAAGAGTTGGTGGAGAAGATGAATGTTAGCCATGCATGCCGTGATTGTGAAGTTACCTCATCCATTTCTTATCTCATTTATGGCATCTTAGTTATCCTGCTTCCGGTTTAAATATAAAAACTAAATAAAGGATTTACCTTGGTTTTAAATTTAAGACCTCGACCCCCTCATCCGTGAGTTTAGCTGTTGAAGGGCTGGACAAGGTCATTAAATTAAAAGAAGTGAATTCAATTCTTAAAGCCGCTGCAATGTAGTTGAGGGAGGTAAAACATGAAATTTGGAGCTAATTCCCACATACCCGGCCAATGACCCAAGGCAAAGCACATTGAGGTTATGTCCAAAAGGGCTTTTGGTGTGTGACCAACAGGCAACTTGATGGTGTGGCTGAATAAACTTCCTACCCTTGTAGGTGAACCCAACGCTTTACCTTAATTTTTTTTCACAAAAAAGGATACAAGACATCAATTCATCTTGCCTCCAAAATTTATAAGTTGCTACTTAAAGTATCTCTATTAATTGTATGTGTTAAGGGGCTCCTAATTAAGAGGTAATTCTAATACGTGTTATTAAAGTGGCTAGTTTAGAAAAATCAAAGCATATTTATTATAAATAATTAATTTAAACCAATTTTATTAACAATTGTAAATTATTTATCTAGCTCTTATATTAATAATTGAATGTAGTATGTTATGTTGTAGTAAATCAAAATGCTATATATGAATGCTGAATCACTATTAAGAGCGACCCAAAAAAACCAAAAAAAAAACCGGAAGAAAAGAAAAAAGATTTACCAAGAATCTCACAAAATTTTTAAATACTGCTGCATTCAAATTTGAATTTTGTACAGGTAATACAATATATTATTTTGCAAATAAAATTAAAATACATATATATATGTTGTTACTTCCAGTCACTATTATAAGTCATTTTTAGTTAATTTACATATATAAATAAAAAAAGTTAAAAATATTAAATTTATCATAAAATTTAATTAATTTGTAATATTATTTTTATTAACTACACTAAATTACAGCATCATATTAATTTTTATTTTCCACCATCACCTTTATTAAAAATGGACATATATGAGGAAAAAAATATTTTAATGCTCCTTGAAACTAAGAAAATAACTTACTGAAAGGACCAAGAATACTTGTCAATGCCTTATAATAAAAAATAGAAGGAAATTTTGCTACAAAATATACATATAGTACCGCCTCTAATTTTAAATATAAGAATTAATTGACTAATTTGAGTGGACTAAAAAAATAAGTTAAATTAGTTACTTTTAATAAATATGTATTATTTTTTCTAAAATATCTTTATTAATTATTATTATTAAAAAGACTCATTTAAAAAAAAATATATAAATATAAAAAACAAAATAGATTGAAATTTTATATTTATGATTAAAATAAAAATCAAATGAGATTTATACTACTAAAAAAGATGAGAGGTACTATCATTTTTGCACAGGAAAAATGATTGGAAAGAGAAAAGAAAAGAAAAGTACATAGCGTGGTAACAAACGTGTGTAAAACAATGTCCGATTTGGAGACGATGACGCGTGCTTCCGTCTCTAGAAGGATCGGAACGATTTGATTTTGATTTTGCTGTGGATCACGCACCATCAAGGAATTAGGGGACGCCGGAGCCCCGTGACAGTCGACATTAACGGCTTCTGACTATATTGCCGCTATTAGAAGAGTGTGTTTGAATTGGTATCGGGTAAAACTGACTTTTAGTTTAATTGATTTTTGTAACTGAAATTAAAATAAAAGTCAGTTAGTATAATGTAAGTTATGTTTGGATTGATGCTTATAAAAAATAAGTTAGAAAAGTTAAAAGTTGTTTAGATGATTAAATAAAAAAATGAGTTCAGTTATAAAAATTTATAAGAAAACATGAAACTACAGTTTGAAATGAAAAAGTTATATTTTTTTTTATTGAGTCTAATTGAGATTAAAAGTTAGAAGTTGGTTGGGCTTTTAGCTCTATCCAAGCAACTATTTGGTTTTAAATAAGTCGCAAACTATAATTTTACCTCTTTCCCTAAACTTTTACTGTTGGAAACTGTAATCCAAACATAGCTTTAAGTTGTCAAAGCTTTCTTGTTTCTACTTTAATCCCACGTGAATAAGGGCACAGCAAATCTCCGGAAGCTTTTATCTTTGAAATAAGAACTTATTGCGTCTGTGACCGTGAGCGTGCCAGTCGTAGAGAGAAAAAATGGATCATGGGGGTCTCTTGGGGAAAAATTGGGAGTTGAAGAGAGAGGACCGTGGGCTAGGCTTAACATGGGTTGTGTTTGGTCAAGAAGTGAAAGATGTAAGCTACCTAGCCGGCCCTATGGTGGCTGTGAATTGGTCACTCTTCTTTCTGCAAATTATTTCATTGATGATGGTGGGTCATTTGGGCAAGCTTGCTCTCTCAAGTACTGCGATTGCCATCTCTCTCTGTGCTGTCTCTGGGTTCAGCGTTATTGTAAGTCACTCTCCATTCTCATTTTTCTCTTAAGGCAACTGATCATCCATTTGCTTTTGAAATGAGAGTAACAGTTCCATGCAGCCTATTTGAAAGAGTTCCTCTCTCTGTTTTTTTTCCCCCCCTTGACAAAAGAAAGAGTTTCTCATTGAAGTGTGCAAAAGTATATAGTAAACGAAGGAAGCTATGCAGAAGAATAAAGGCGGCAATTTTCTCTTCGATTGAGCTTACATCTATTTCAATATGTCATTTATGATTTTTTTTTTCCCCCGATAAAAATGTCGTGTGTGATGTATGTATAATGGCTGTGAGATTCTCTCTTGCCATTTGAAAGGAGAGAGAGAAAAAAGGGTATAAGTGGGTGGGTCTACCACATGATGATTCTTTAACGTTGATTTATGGAAAGTAGAACTACTTTTTGAAGGTAACAGGAGATAGGAGAGAACTAGCAGCTGGGTCTGTATAATGAAGTTTAGAATCACCTGCTATTTTGATCAGTTCTGCCATAATCTTTTCCTCTCACCGGGGGATAAAAATGAACAAAGGAAAACTCTATCTGAGAACTAATTACATAACTTTTGCCCCATGGAATGCGTGGAGATAATAATATACAAGTATTTCAAAAATTGTGCCCATATTTCTGGCATTTAAACCCTATTAAAATATGTACAAAATATTAAAGGAAAAAATGCAAAGTTGCAAAGGGCCTGATAAAGTACTTGAACTTTGAAGAAAGATTAAAGAAATAGAAAGAAAAACAAACAGGCTACACAAAGACCATGAGGAGTCACATTGTTTATGACTTATAAATATGTTTTTTTTTTTTTTGTAAATTTTATAATTCTTTATCATATTAATATTGGTGGCATTTGTATTCTGTACACATCAAACAGTATGGACTATCATGTGCACTGGAAACTCTATGTGGGCAAGCCTATGGAGCTCAGCAATATCGAAAATTTGGTGTTCAGATTCACACTGCTATCTTCTGTCTTGCTTTATCTTGCCTCCCTCTGTGTCTTTTGTGGATGTTCTTGGGCAAGCTGCTTGTCTTCATTGGTCAAGATCCTTTGATTTCACATGAAGCAGGCAAATTTGCAGTGTGCCTCATTCCTGCTCTCTTTGGTTATGCAACACTTCAGGCACTAATTCGATTCTTCATGATGCAGAGTTTGATCAGTCCACTTTTCGTAACTTCTTCGGTTACTCTTTGTTTCCACTTGGTTTTCTGTTGGGTACTAGTTTTTAAATTTGGAATTGGTTGCCTAGGAGCAGCTTTTGCTATTGGTGCTTCATATTGGCTGAATGTAATGTTGCTTGGATTATATATGAAATTCTCTAGTTCATGTGCAAACACCCGGGTTTCAATTTCCATGGAGCTTTTCCGAGGGATTAGAGAGTTCTTTAGCCTTGCTGTTCCTTCCGCTGCAATGGTTTGGTAACTTTCTTGCCCCCCAGAGCCTATCTTATGTTTTGTGTAACTTTGTATGTTTATTAAATATTGATGGGAAAAAATTCAGCTTTGAATGGTGGTCATTTGAGCTGCTCACCTTGATTTCCGGTCTTCTGCCAAATCCAGAGCTTGAAACTTCCATCTTATCCGTATGGTATATCTTTATTTCTCTGTGTTCCAGCTTTTAAAATCTAAGTAGAACTAGTCAGGTAATGATAAACGATGTTTATTTTCATGACCAGTGTATCAACAACCACAACAATCTTTACAATACCCGAAGCAATTGGCTCAGCAGCAAGGTTTGCTTCAGATAAAATTCATCAGTGTATAAATACACGTTCGTTTACAGAACTCTCCAGCAGTATATTAATGTAATTTTGTTTTTGGAATCTCTTGTGATTGGCATTTTCAGCACTAGAGTTTCAAATGCATTAGGAGCTGGAAGTCCACAAGTGGCACGCGTTGCTGTTTTTGCTGCTGTGTTTCTAGCTTCTTCTGGGGCTCTTTTGATGAGCTCGATCATGTTTGCTGGCAAAAATGTTTTAGGTTACGTTTTTAGCAATGAGGGGGATGTTGTGGACTATGTCAGAGATATGGTTCCTCTATTATGTCTCTCTGTTATAATGGACTCCTTAAATGGTACCCTTTCAGGTTGGCCCCCTCTATTCCTCTATACTATTCAATGGACATTGTTTTCTTTTATACTCTGAGATAAAGCTATACAACATGGAATTTGGCTCTTGTTTCAAAACAGGTATTGCTAGGGGAATTGGTTGGCAGCATCTAGGGGCATATGTGAACCTTGGATCTTACTATGTTCTTGGCATTCCAATAGCCGCAATGTTGGGTTTCTGGGTAGGCTTGAGAGCAAAAGGCCTTTGGATTGGAATAACGATTGGTTCAACATGCCAAGTGGTTCTGTTATCTATCATAATAAGCTGTACAGATTGGAAAAGGGAGGTTTGTTCTTCACCTTCAAGAGTACTATTTAATTACCTCTTCAAATTTGATGCCTTAGTTTTTATTTTTGAGCAACTTAAAGTTCATTTGAAATGCTGATGAGCTGATAACACTATGGCCCTATCTTCAATTGCCAAGTGATTTTGCTATCTATCACTCTAAGTTGTACAGATTTTTTTTCCCCCCTTGGGTGGGGGAAGAGGTTTGCTCTTCACTTTCAGGAGTACCATTTCAGTACATCTTGAAACTGGATGCATAATTTTTACTTTTGAGCAATCGAGAGTTCATTTAAAATGCTACTGGGCTGATAACTCATATAGCCCTATCTTCAATTTTTAATATTCGGTTGATAGTTCATGTACCAATCTTGCCAAGGTATGGATCAGTTCTGAGCATTTACTGTGTTGATATGTCCTTATTGCTGGAGACTCTGAATTTGCAGGCAAGAAATGCAAGGGAGAGGGTTCTTCACGGAAGATTGTCAGCAGAAAATGAGCCAATTTGAGCAATTAGGGCATTTTACTCAGAAGGTCTGAGCTTTTGGTGACTATTGGTAAAGCTTCTGTCTGTAATTTCAGAAACAAGGGATCAACTTGCGCTCTTATCAAGGAAGCAAATTTTTTGAGAATGAGTAGACTTACCTTTTAGAAACAACCACGGAAACAAGTGGTATCACTTGATCAAATGACATCACAGCCTCAAATTTTTGTCTGTTGGGTTTATAGTTAGTGTTCTATATGTGGCAGAATTTTTTTTTTGGTGCTATTTTTTTGCCAACATTTTTGTGCTAGCTTCTCTGTGCAAATATGTAAAATACCCGTATACAATATGTATTGACTTAAGCAACTTCACATAGCACACTCAATATTAGCTCGTGTTATTGATGTAAGTTTTCACCAGAGAATTGATATTATATTATTAATATATACGACTGAAATGGATACGAATGGAATTATGAAGAAGCTCAAAAGCTTCTCTATACAAATATGTAAAATACCCGAATACAATATGTATTAACTTGAGCAACTTTACATAGTACACTCAATATTGGCTTGTGTTATTGACACAAGTTTTTAACGAAGAATTGATATCAAATTATTAATAGATACAACTGAAATGAATAGGAATGGAATTATCAAGAAGCTCAAAAATAAATTTATTTTATTACTCTTCTAATCCTAAATATGAGACTCTTATACACACTAGGATAATGGTCTTATATTTAAGACCGGAGGAGTATTTGATTATGAAAATAACAATACAATACTCTTAAAAATAATAAATGACAAATCAGAGAGGTTAAGTTTCCAAATATTAAACAACGAATTCACTAGCTTATACTATTGTATCCAGCTTTTATACAACACGCCAAATAGAGCTTTACCATAATGCAAAAAAAAAAAAATCATTAATTTCTTTTGCATTAAGATGTAAATTTGGTTTGAAAGTTTCCACTCAAGAATTCTGTATATCTGAAAGTATTTTTAGGTGTAAATTTAGAATCATAACAAAGTTATCCCTTACAATTAAAAAACTTAACGTTCACCGTTAAAATTATAACATTGATCATTGATAATTTTAATAGCAAAGGACTAAGGGGCAATATTGCCTTTTTGACAGACTAATTACCACTAACAATCATAAACTTCAATTCTCCTCTGCCAGGTCAAAAACTTTTATTCAAAAATTAGTTAACAGGAAGATAAAAGGATCAGGCTTCTTCACGTATTCCTAATAAATAAAGTATGAAACGCTGATTCCAACACAATTTTGTATACGTGAGAGGAAGACTTAGTCTAGAATTACCCGAATATTGTTGGCAAAAAAACAAAATACCTGAATTGTCCAATAACCTTGCCTTCAAAGTTGTGAAGAGAAACTTGCCAAGAGCCAGCTGAAGAAATCGTGCATTATGTGTAATTTATACACTAATATTTTTTGCCAATAATTTATACACTAATATTTACATATTAATACATTTGCTTCTTAATATAAAAATTAGTTAATTAATTTGAGTAGATTAAAAAAATTAGTTAAGTTAGTTATTTGTAATAAATAAGTATTATCTTTCCTTTGCTAATAATATATATTAGTTAGAGGTCTAGAGCTACTATTTGATGAAACATTTATATTATGCAACTACTATAAGAACTATCTTTAAAAAAAAGATAAATATGAGAAACAATATAAATTTGGATCTTATATTTAAAATCCAATTGAATGTGAAACTATTTTTTATATTAAAGAACGGAGGTAATATTTCACCTACTTGTATAGTAATACTCCTCCTGTCCTTAATATAGGACTCAATCCTTGAGTTGGTTTTGGTCCTAAATATAAAACTCATTTCTCATATTTATCAATTTTCTCTAAATTACCCTTATAGATACTTTCTCAACTATAATCAAGTAGAAAAGGGAGATGATGTATTAAGAAAGATGATTATGGTGTTTTAGGAAAAATGTGTCGCTTTTCTTATAATTAACTAACTTACCTAACCTCCTTAATCCAATTAAATTAGTTAAATGGGTCTTATATTAAGGACCAAAGAAGTACCTTTTAATTTAAATATTATTTTTGTAGGGTTATGCGTAGATGTTTTTATTATTATTATTATTTTTATAAGGGTTAAGGGTAGCCATCAACTTTTTCCAAAAGTACATCTAACACCATATATTTTTCTCATGTGTAAATCCATCAATGCAAGTTGAAAATAGATGCAAAACTATCAAAACTGTTCAAATAACTTAATTGCCCACAATATTATTCTAAAAAGACCTAAATACCCCCAATTAATAAAAACACACTCTTCTTTGCACACTCGATTCATCCTCATCCTAAGAAACCTAGAAGACCAAGTTCCACTTTTAAACATAATCATCACAATCATCACGGTATGAAATAAATTAGATTCAAAATCAAAAAAATAAGAAAAGAGATCAAAACACTAACAATCTTCTTTCCTTCCTCCAATCCTCACTATCACTATTACAAGATAGAAGAATGGCAAACAAAAAGATAAAAGTAGGGCTATGCAAAAAACCCAAAATTTGGTCTGTCCAGTCTAACTTGCAACAACCCAATCCAACCCGATTAGGAAAAAAGCTGCCCGAAAAAAAAAAGATTAGACCAATCAGGTCAGACTGAGTAACTAGGTAAGATTAGGTTCAAGACTGATGCTTCAAACCATTTGGTCTGGCCCGATCTAGGTAGATTTTTTTCCCTTTTCTTTGTTTATGCCCTAAATGCTTTTAGCCTTTCTATCCTCTCTCCTCCCCTTTCGACTTAGCCACCCCTTAAGTTTCTCAACTATGCATCTTCAAAAGGAAGATGAAGACAGGTTAGATTATTGTTCTCTTAGTGCATTGAAGATGTAGAAGGTGATGATGGTTCTTGGAGGGTTTACTGTTTGAGTTTATATGAAGAAGATGAAGGCTAATGAGATAGAGGAAGAATAAAATATATTTTAAAATGTAAAGTTTTTTTTAAAATTATTTTATTTTAATAGAATATAATATAGAAAAGCTAAAAAGACTATCCACATCCAAGTATCTACTGTTTAATGATCATGTTCACATGTATTGTGAGCATTAAAAGAAAATGACTGTCCAAGTCTAACTTTTCTTTACCATTCATCACTTGTTTTTGTTTTTTTGTTTTTAAAGAAAAGGAAGCAGTGAAGTCTGGTGCACTAGTCTAGAAGCCCAGGAGACCAAGTCCAACCCGGGCTTGGTCTTAGGCTAAACCAAACCAGACTGGTTTTTAGACTAAATATTATAGCCTGGTTATTTTTTAGACTAGACTTCGGGCTAATACCTAACCCGGTCCAACCTAGTCTTTGTGTAGCCCTAGATGAAAGTATGAGTAAGTTGAATTAGTTGAAAATTAGATTATAACAAGTGTTGTTACATGGATAAGCACAGTTAATAACCTTGAAAGCATCCCTATAGAAATACCAGTCTCTAACAACATTGCTTATACTTCCTCCAATCATCATAGCATCAAAAAAGATAACCTCTCTCCTCTTGTGAAACCAATCGACGTCATCTACTCCTCTATCGAACTTATTCTCTATGGACCCAACAGGTATAGCCTCTCTTGATGCAGCCTCCAAGCTCTTCTCCTATCACCGTTGTCACCAAGTTCCTCTAAGTTTTCTATATTCTCAAATCGACCTGACCACACCCAAGCTTCTCTAGATCTCGTCGCCGTGGTTGCCAACCTTCTCTAAGCTTCCTCTACTCTCATATTGATGTGGCCGCACATAAGCTTCTCCAAATATTGTCACTGCTGTCTCTAAACTTCCTCTACTCTCAAATTGTTATGGCCACATACCAGTGACAATGAAAGTATGCACGAGATGGGAGAGGGAGAGGGAGAAAGAGAGTGAGAAGGAGGGATGGAGTGAGAATTGAGAGGTTAGGGAAGGAGAAGCAGATCAAAGGGAGGGAGTGAGAATCAAGAGATTGAGTTTTCTAGGGTGAGATGAATAAAGAGGTTAGGGGAGAAGAGTGTTTTTTTTTTTTTTTAATTAAGAGTCTTTTAGTCTTTTTAGAGAATATTGTGCACCCTATCTCTAACACTATGTTTGGTACAGGGTTTTCGGAGGGGAGGCGTTGTTTGGCTAGTGTAATTTTTTAGGAAGGGAGGGGAGTTGCTCTTTTCTGCTTGTTTGGTTAAAGTATTTTTTAAAGAAGGGAGAGGCTCTTCTTCCCTCCTTTTCTCTTCTAGCCTCCCCTCCAAAAGTGAGGTTTTTTGGAGGGGAGATGAGAGATAAAATTTTATCTTCTCAAATTAACTTAAGTAAAATATTTTAATTCCTCTCTCACAAGAAGTTGCCGCCACCCAATTGTGAGTCTATCAATCATCATCTTCTTCTAAGCTTCATTACTCAACCCTCTTATTTTTCAGGTGCGTGTTCTTTGATTTTTCTACTTGTATATATAAGCTATGGTAGGAGAGAAAACAATGACTTTTCTATATGACTTTTCTTTGAAGCCCGTGAAGTCCATTGTTAAAAAAGTCCAGAAAGATTCTATTACTCTTTGGGTTTTCGCTCTTCGTGTAAGTAGCTGAAAAAGTTTGACATGCTTCTTATAAAAGATAAAAGGATCAAATCAGGCAAACCAACAGAATTTATCTGTCTTATTCGTTGGCTAAATCGTTTGCTAGAGGAATTGTAGGCTTGTTTCGAAGATTTATTTATAGATGCTTCTCGTTTTTGCAAGCTTATTATAGGAAGCAGTGCTTTTAAGCTTGTTATAGGTTTGGATTGTCTCTCACATTGGTGGAAAGGAAAAACCCCACATATATCTAAATTTTTTCCAATATTAATTATCAGTATAGTTTCAAAAAATATTTTTTTGGATGCATATTAGACGCAAAATGGCTTTAAGTTCTAAGCCTTTGCAGAGTCCTACTTAGCACCTAGAAGAATAGAAGTTCTGGTTGACATATTTATGTTAACTCATATATAGTTTTTAATTTGTTTTCCCTTCAAATTTGACTAATATATGTGATACTATCACTAGTGTAGCAGTGAGAGACCCTTGATCACATATAGATTTTGTTAAATTATAATTTACTATGTAGTTCTCATTCCTACTCCTATTCCTTTTATTGCACATATATGCTATTATTGATATTAAATTAGACGTCCCATAATATAAAAATTAGCAAACCAAAAAAAATTATTTGTGTTTATCTAACTAATTAACATTACAGTATCTATGATTTGATTCGAAGTATTTTTTATTTATTTATTTAGATGGAATTGGTAAGACATCAATATATGTTGATTTACCAAATGTTGATTCAATATTTTATGTTGATTCGTTGATACTTGGAATTGTATCGAAGAGCTATAGTTCAAATCATTTGTGCTATTGTATGGTACTATGTGACTCATATGTGGAATACGAAAAAAAATGTTATAATATGAGTTCCAGAAGAGAAAGAGTAGGTGAGAAGTAATGGCTCCAATAACTAATAGTAGAAATGATTGAGACATGATTGGATGGGTCTTGAAACTATTTTAAAATTATGTAGTATGTTAGAGAGAGAGGGCGGCTTACGAGCCACACGATATGTAAGTGTGAAAGAATAAGTTGCTAAGACTCTTCATATATTGGCACACAAAGCAAGAAATCATTCGTTAACTTTATTTTCAAAGGTCTGGCGAGACAATTAGTTATCATCTCTATAAAGTATTAGACGCTACTATTGAACTAGAAGAAAACTTTTTGGTATAACCTAATGGTTCTTTAGTACCTCCTGAGATTCATAATAAGGGTAAATTCTTCCCTTTTTTTAAAGATTGTGTTGGTACAATAGATGGGACACATATACGTGTTAAAGTATCTCCAGCAAATGTCCTTCGATATCGTGGTAGGAAAGAGTATCCAACACAAAATGTTTTAGCAACATGCTCATTTGATCTAAGGTTTGCTTATGTGCTTCCAGGGTGGAAAGGCACAGCATCTGACTCAAGAATTTTAGAGAATGCATTGACTCGAGAAGATAGGCTTAAAATCCCCCAAGGTAACTTCTTGAATAATTTTTAAAATTTATCCAATGAATCAAGTTATTATCACTCATTCATATTAATTATTTTCATTCATTATAGGAAAATATTACCTTCTAGATGCTGGTTTCATGTTAACAAGTGGACCCATCACACCTTATAGAGGGGTTTGATATCATTTAAAAAAATATTCAAGAAATCCACCTCAAAATCACAAGGAATTATTCAATCTAAGGCATGCATCATTACGAAATGCAATCGAAAGAGCATTTGGAGTATTGAAAAAACAATTTCAAATTTTATCTAGTTCATCAGAGCCTACTTATTGGGTCAAAGCTCAAACATTGGTAATACTTACATGTTGTAATCTTCATAATTACTTGATGACCACAGAACCTGATGAAGATCTTATTAGCAAAGTTGATGAGGAACTTGCAAATTTAAATGAAAATGATGATAGTCGTACTCTAAATAATGAAGGTGTGGAGACTACTCAAGGCAAGCTTATTAGAGAAAATATAGCTAATGAAATGTGGATTGCCTATCAAGCTCAAGCTCAAGCTCAAACTCATTGATTAATTGGCGTATTTAATCAACATTCATTTTTAGTACTTGTATTTATTATTGTTAGAATGATTTATATTTTTAATTTGATTGAGTTTTGTTTTCAATACTTATATTTGTTATTGTCAAAACAATTTATGGTGTTAATTTGATTGAAACTAGACTTATCTCTATTTTTTTTTTTCAATTCAGATTTTATTATGTTATAATGAACAGGCCTATAGAATGGCAACAAAATCAAACAATGGCAAGGAATTGCTCAATTGGACAAGGGCTATGGATGATGCCCTTATTGATGCCTTCATGTGTGAGTATGAACACGGTCGAAAAGTTAATAGAACATTTACCACCACAAGTTATGAAAACATTGTCCAACTGTCGAGTGCACAATTTGGTAGGAAGATTGACAAGGACAAAATAAAAAATCATTGGAAGACGTTAAAAAGAAACTTTTCAGAAGCTTATGATATATTTAAAAATGGTTTAAGTGGTTTTGCTTAGAACTCATCGAGTCAATTGTGGATGCTAAGCCTCAAGTCTGGGAGGCTCTAATTCAGGTATGATTTTTACATTTTATATATGGTTGTTTTTTTTTTATGTGGAATTGAACTTGTGTTTCTTGTAATATGTATATGTATCATCTCAGTCTAAACCATTTGGCGAAATACTCCATTTTCTAATTACAATAAGATGATAATCTTATATGGAGCTGATAGAGTTGGTGGAGATGAGTCTCTAACAGTAAAGGAGAAGTGAAAACGACGTCATTAATCTCCTATGGAAGTAGATTATGAAACTATTAATGACCTGAATCAACTTATCTCACAAAAGGAGTACACATTAGATGGTGTTGAGATTTTAAGTGATGGTGATACTAGTAAGGAAAATCCCTTACCTTCCAAACAACCATAAGGAGAAACTAGTGATTATGGTAAAAAGAGAAGGAAAGAGCATGCTCAAGATAAGGAGACCGATCTCAGCACCATGAAGAGCGTTGTATTTGACATGGCTATAGCAATTAGAGAAGGCAATGAAGCATTAGCTCGAAGTCATGATTTAATTCATGACGTTTTGAACCGGGGAAATGATTTATTACATGAGTAAAATGTTATAAAAAAAGAGTTTTATCCACAAGATTCCTCCCATGTCAAGTGAAGAGATTTGGCATTTGATAAGTGAATGTGGATTTGATATTGACAAAAAGCCTCGGATTTATAACTATCTTATGAGTGATGTTGACAAGTTGAGATCAATTGTTCAATGCCCATCTCCAGCACGTAAAGCAGTAATCATGGATATGGTGTTTGGCTCTTCTTCATATTCTCATTAGGAGTAGTCTTGTATCATGTTATTAGTATTTGAATTCTTTTTTAACATGGATGATATATTTGCTCATGAATCTTTTTTCACATGGATCTTTTTATTTTGGAAATGTGGATGTTTACTTTGATTGTAATATATATTGGTAGACAAGTTCAATCTATTTAATATATATTGGAAATGTGAAAGTTGGTTCAATTAAAAATATTATAATTCTTGTTATTTTTTAATTATTGTTCAAATAACAAGTAGTCATAAATAATTTGTATTATGGCAAGTCAAATTTGGTAAATTATATTATTCATATTTCTATCTTAACAAAATAAAAAAGTGAGAAATTTCATTTTAATTTTATAAGGTTAAAATAGTCAAATTTTGATTAGTTTCTCTCCCTTCCCCTTCCAAACCAAACAAGTTATCATTAAAATTTCTTTCCTTCATTAAAATCCCTTCCCTCCCCTCTCCTTCCCTTTGTAGCTACTCGCCTCTTTCCTTCCCTTCCCTTTCTTTTATTAGAATTCCTCCCCTCCCCTTCATCGAGCCAAAAACAGCATAAAAGTAACAAAATAAAGTCATTTTAATGGTTTTGATATTTTTGCACCTATTTTAAATTTGCACACAAGAAAGGTATATAGTGTTTGATGTATTTTTGGAAAAAATGGATAAGTATTTTTGCACTTAATTTAATTTAATTTAATTATTTTAATTATAATTTTGTTGACTTCGGTGAAACATATGAATCATTGAGGTTTGACCCAAGCAACCATGCTTCCATGAGACATGGAATGGAAGCTAAACCTCGAAGATCGAAGTCCTGGTCAAGTTGCGGATCCGTATAGAACCTATGCTGACCCGGATCGACCCGACTCCCCTGATGCAAGAACTACGGAGCTGCAATTGAGGAAGGACATGGGGAGCTACCCTGGTACTTCCCATTCGCTATTCGATTGCAAATAGTGTGTCTTTGAATCTTTGATCGCCGAAACGGTTGGATATTACTCGATACTTCTGAGGCTCTGAGACTTGCACTCAACTGAGCAAGAAGAAGAGTCTCTCTCTCGCTGATATTTTGATATGTGGACCCACACCCTACCACCGCACAATCCAGCCTTCTCTTTTGTTTGCTTCATTCCGTCCTTTTGAATTATGTTTATCTGCTAGCTATTTAGTTATTGTTTGAATTTTTGGGTAGCGATTAGCCACTGAACAGGGTTACTAGGGTAGTGATTAGCTAGTGAACTAGCCAGCCGAAACTTAATTACCGGTAATTCGCTCGCATTTCGAGTATCGGAACCGATGGGGCGAGAAAGTCACAAAATGAAGGCATTAAGCCTTCTGAGAAGTAGAATCTGTGACCCCAAATTTGTATTCAAGCCTCTCCACGATTCTCCGGACAGCAACTACAGGTCTTGCTCCCTTATATCCGTTTTGGTTTCTATCAGATATTTTATTGCATTGTTTGCGGACAACTAAATTAGGTGCTGAGAAAACTACGTGTTATTTATTTGCAGTAAACTGAAATTCATGATATCAAGTTCAATTACTGAGGCATGCAATAATTCTATTCTGCTCCTTGGTCCCCGTGGCTCTGGGAAATCTGCGGTTTGTTGATAAGTCTTTTAGAGCAAGTTCTGATCGGATAATTCTTCATATTTTTTTCCACTTCAAAGTAACGTCTTAAATATCCCTAGGTTCTGGAGCTTGTTGTTGGAGATTTATTGGTGGAGTATCCGGACATGATTTCAGTGGTATGGTTACTATCTTGAGATATCATTTGGAATTAAACCAAATGTGTTGTTCTTCATATTGTTCAACATAGAATGGATTTACCTTCGTATTTGATGACCACAATTGAAACGAAACTTTCATTTTCTTCCATCAAATCACAGGTCCCTTGTGCTGGCCAAAAATAAACATATGAAAAAAGTTCCCATATACATGATTAATTGAATAATGTAGGATTTTACATCAACGATGGAATAACACCATTAATATCATTGTAATATAGGGTGTATTGGTATAATGAATTGGTTTGGTAATTAAACTTTGGTAACATTTTCAATAGTATAGTGATCGTGTATAATCCTGCACTTAAAATCACCTATTCAAATGCATGGTAATTACACATAATGTCATGCTAACTTAGGATGACATAGTAAAATACTAAGATAACTTTATTTGCTGGTTTTTTATTAATGGGCACGCATCAAGTGATAATGTTAACAGACATGGGTTGAATAAAATGGGAATTAGTGGATGTGAAGTATGTTTGTTCTCATTTGAATCACATTTTTCTTGGATTTTGTTTGACAGATCAAGTTGAGTGGGCTTTTACATAGCGATGACAACTGTGCATTAAAGGTTATATCTTAGAACCTGGGTTTAGATTTGATGCAGTACTAATTGAAATCTCTCTCTCACTCACTCTCTGTCTCTCTCACGCATGCACGGATAAACATGTGTTCTAATTTTTGAGTTTTCATTTTCTCTTTATTGGTTTACTTGTCATGGAAAATGGATTCTTTGTTGCTCTAGTCTCTCTTTTGGAGGGCCGAGATGGAGTCTGCTCTCTGCTCCTCTTGGAGCCACATAGAATCTGGACCCCGCATGATGAGAATGTTGATGCCATTCACATTCTGTACTTTTCTTTGCTACCCGAAACCTCAAATTCTGCTAATTTTCTGCTCTTAGCTAATCAAGATAATAAAGGAAAATTTTTTGGCATAAGACCTAGTGAGTGCTTATCTATTTGAGTGCCTTTCAAGATGCGGGATAGACCTTTTACTGATTTAGAACTTGTAAATGCTCAGAGAAATTGGATGACGATGGACCCAGATAAGATTTGGATGGGGAGAGATTCTGACTACGCATATAATAGAATTGACAAATTTTAATGTTGAAGATAGAAATCTTTTCTATTTGATCCTAGGGACTTGAATTTGCGCACACAAACACTTGAAAACTATTTACATTGTCATGCACCAATGAATATAAAGAGTATAAATATGAAAAATTCAATATACTGATTTTTGTCTGTTACTTATTACTTTAATTTTCCCACATCTTCTTGTAACCTAAGTTGAATTTGTTTTGACTTGTTGATTTTATTATCATTGCTGCCCCAATTTTTTTCCCTATATCATGTCCCATTTGTTGTTTTTTTTAATGATCAATCAGGAAGTAGCTAGGCAGTTATGCATGGAGCATCAATTGCAATTCTCAAAAGCGGTAATAAGGCTAGCCTATGCAAGATTTATATTATGCATTATAAACTTTGGAATAGTGATTTGTTGATTTTGATATGCACTTCTATAGGCATCGTTTGACGACAACTCTCAATTCATGGTAGCAATGCTAAAGTGAGTAGAAGCTTTCTTGATTAAAAAACGGGTAATTTGTTTAACTTTCTGAAACAACTGTTATCTTTGTTTTCCAGGGAGTGTGGATTAGCACATAAAACAATTGTATTTATTCTGGATGAGTTTGACCAGTTTGCCCAGGTAAGACTCCACCTTCTTTTTTTCCCCCTTCAACCAGTACTGAAATCCTTCCAGTGCAAATTATGAATTTTATTTGACCTAACTGTGTCCTGTGAGAAATGTTATTTATGATTCTATGTTTAATTTAACTTAAATTTTCCAATTATACATTTATATTATTCCCATTCTGATATTCCACAGGGTAAGCAGAGGTTGCTTTATAGCTTGCTGGATGCTATGCAATCAATAACATCACAGGCTGTTGTAATTGGCATTAGTTGTCGGCTGGTGTGTTCATTGCTTTTGCTTCCCTCGTAAATTTCAAGTTGCTCTGAATATCAAATTAGTATACTGTATCACAATTTCCTTGCCTGGTTGATCAACGGGGAATAACTCTCTAATTTGATGGTTTTAGTGGTGATTTTTGAATTGTTATTGGGTTGAGAATTTGCTAATTTAATCTGCTTGAATATCTTTTCAATGGAATACAATCTATTATAACATGAATTCAGCATATCAATCTGATCCACTTTGCAGGATGCAGATCAGCTATTGGAGAAAAGAGTACGATCCCGTTTTTCACATAGAAAGTTATTGTTCCTTCCACCTTCTACAGAAGACTCAAAGAGGTAAATTTCTTGTAATTTCTTCTAGGCTGGCCATTTTGGCTCGTATGATGACTATGAGAATAAATGGTTTATTTTTTGACTTTTTGTATGTAGAATTTTGGAGCAAGTTCTGTCATTACCAGTGGATTCAAGTTTTCCACATGATTATGCTGTTGAATTTAATAGAAAGGTTCAAGTATCCTTTTCATGCTGACTCTTTCATCTTGATAGTTCCATGTTAGTTTGGAAAACTTCTTAACATCCTTTCCTAGGAGAATGAATGCGTTTGATGACATCATCTCAAAATGTCATATGGTTTTCATGAAAATTTTTCAAGTTAATCCCAAAAGTTGAGATTTTCTTTAACATATGGATCATTCACATCTTGAAATTTTTTAGGACAAACGTTTAATTAGTTTTGTTCTGAGAGAAAAGAATGTATAGTAATCTAAAAAATAAATTTGTAAAGAAATAATCTATTCCAAAAATACTACAGCTGTGGAATTAATTATTGCTCTTCAAGTTACCTGGATCCAGGTTTTCCCTTTTTCTTAAGAGATACTAATTGTTGATTGGGATAAGACTTGTTATTGCTACTTATAGGTCTTCATTTATATTGGTAAGTCTATGGAAGATGAGTCTTCAGAATGATCGCAATAGTGCCACCCAGAAAACTGTTTATGATACAAATCAACTTGGTGTTTGTATGCCTCTTCTATTTTGCTTGTGAAGACTTAGTAATTGGTTTTTCATGTGTTTCTAGGTGCTAGTGTTCTTATTTTTGTCAGTGTGGTTTCATCATTTCTGTAATGAGTTATTGATTTGATTGAAAACAACTAATTTACCCCTAGTAGTTAGTGGTGTTTATGTGCAGAAAAAATAGCTTTATTTCAGGGGAAAAAAAAAAATATTCTTCCCCATCTCTTGTGGAGTCCTTGACATTATTTAGGATATTTTGGAAGATAGGAGGTTCAAAGAAACCTTCAATAAATATTTGAATTTGGACTCCTCAATCAAACATTTGCTGAGGTTTCTGTAAGTATTTCTTTATACCTGTCTAACAATGATTCTTTTAAAGCTTCCTGTGTATGAGATAGACTACCCGACAGACTTACGGGAGTTTGATGCTTTTCTAGATTTTGTGCTGTCTCATGTATGGATTTGCAGACTGGCTTTTTGACATACGAGAACTTTGAAACGGCGTTTTCAAGTATTCTGAGGCAACCCAAACTGGAATGTTTAAAAAGTATGGCAATTATTTATACTAATGTGCACGAGAACACATGCAAAGTAAATAAACAATCTTTGTAATTCCTTTTGTTCTTTTTTAGAGTAACTGATTGCTTTTTGTTACTTTATATCTTGGTCAAACAGATTGCTCCATATTAGAACTTTACATCCTGGTTTGCATGAAGAGGTTGGAAGTTAAAGAACAGACCTTGTGCAACTTCAATTCTATTATGAAAGGTCAAACTTTGATAGTTAATGCGTCATTAGTCTACTGTTATTACATTATTCACTGAATTTGTGTGTCATACTTTGCAGAGTATAAAAATGTGCACGATTCCTTCCAGACTTCTGATTATTATGCACGAAATGTCTGCTTAAGGGTGTGTGTTTCTGATAATGTATTTGAGACAGTGCATATATATGGACAATGAAGTTCACGGTGATGTTTTCTTTGATTTTGTCTACAAGCTTATTGGGTGGTGTTTTGCTTTGTAATGCAGGCATTTGAACATCTTATCAACCGTGAACTGATATGTTTCACAGACAGCAGAGGATATGGTTCATCGGTCGAGTTCCGCCCTGTAAAGCTTTTAATCTCTTCTGCTGAACTACACCAAGGACTAAAAGCATATCATTCATGCCCCGTAAGCTACTTACTGAATGAGCCAGCCTATTTTTTATGGGCCTTATCTTCTAAACTATTTAGTAGCTTTCTGGTTTATTTTCTTCAGCTTTCCTGGTGTATAAATGGATTTTAATGGGGGAAAATGCTTTCAAATTAGAAACATTTTTTATAATTCAACGATTATCTTACATTAAAAAAAAAAAGTTGGGGAGGGTTTGAACATGATAACTAACTTCGAAGAATTGCAGCCAAGGATCTTTCTTATTATAAATACTGTTAGATTACGAATCATCACAAGCAATATCTGTGATGATAGTGACGGGAAAATAACTTCACTACATTTTTTTTTGGGCAGGCTATCCTTCACAAGTTAATGGATCGTGAAGGCTAAGATGCTCCAGGGAGATATTTTGCGTGTTCAGTCTGATGAGCTCAGCCTGAAGAAGGTAAATTGTCGATTACGTTGGTACTAGAATTTGTCAGTTGTAGCCGCATTTTCTGCTGAAGAAGGTGCTCTTTCGTGAAATTTACTTGCTAAAACAACTTTTTTTGTATCTGTAACTGATATATGGCAAAATTTTGATTCATATATCCGTATGTTTTAAATTAGACAACTCCAAAGTGGTTGAAGATGTGTGTTTAACTTGCTGGTTGGCATTTAGAGGATTTATAGCCAAGTTATGGATGTGTGCCTTCAAAATTAGCCAGGAAATGGCAGACAGGTGATCTACGATACATTTACGAAACGAATGTAAAGGATGCATTTGGAAAGAGATGAAGAAAAAAGAAAGTAATGTGCCTTATACTTAATATGATTTGGGTCCTATACACAATCACATTCTCTTGAACATAACTCTTTTTCTGAATGCATCTTCCTATTTTGTTGATGGAAAGGATCCAAATGCGTATAACACTTATGTTAGTAAAAACATCTTGACTTCAATTGCTCCACCAGTGTTGCAAATAGCTAATTCGTTAAAGGGATGTTTTACATTAATTTATTAAGTTCGGAGTTGGCTCAAAAATATTGTTAATGGCTAAATTATATTGGTGAATAGCTAAAACGTTGTAATAAGTAGTTAAAGAAGTGTTCTATATACCTGAAACAGAGGCCGTTTGCATTATTAATTTATTGAAATATGGAATTGGCTAAGATGTGTTGTCAATTGCTTAATCATAACTGTGAATAGCTAGTTCGTTACAATAAACAGTTAAAAGGTATCGTAAATAATTGATGTTTGGATGGGTGGCCTGGCTGATGTGATCTTTTCTTAGTGAGTGGCAAAAGCCCAACATTTTGTAAATTCCAATTTGATAGGCAGTTATCAAATTGAAGTCACTAATATGGTTTTCCAAATGTTAGGAGTATTTATTTGGAATTTTTCTTTTTTAAGGGAGTAATACATTTTTTTTGCCTTTTTAAAAAATGTTATTGCTATTTTCATATTATTAATATTAATAGTACAATTTTTTCTACCTTTAAATTTCTCTACAAAAAATTAAAAACAGTGTAAGAAACTACTCCATATAACGCACAAGGGTTAAGTCACTGAAAGTTTAGTCTCGTTAGATGTTATTAATTGATATACTAAATTTGTTATCGAAACAATTATACTACTTCCGGTCTTAATTATAAGAACTAGTTGATTAATTTGAAGAGATTAAGAAAATAAGTTAAGTTAGTTATTTGTAATAAATAGGTGTTGTCTTTCCTAAAATATCCTTGTTAATCAAGTATATGGCTAAAGAACTACTATTATTAGAAGGATTACCTGGGAAAAAATATATAAATATGAGGGACAAAGAGGATTAGGTCTTATAATTAGGATCAAACTAAAAGTCAAACGAGATCTTATATTAAGGATTGGAGGTAGTAATACATCAAGTTAAGAAATTTGTTCCTATAACTTTTCAAAACAAATGGATGTTAATAAGGTGGGAAATCAAAGACATAGATTTTCCTTCAGGCCTAGCCCCAAAAAAAAAAATCCCTACAGGATATGGT